>NC_056735.1:1188399972-1188650518 GCF_019279795.1 Protopterus annectens | reverse complement strand
TTGGGCTTCTAGTCTGCCTGTGTAATTGCCTGCTTCTAATTGTTTCCACCAATTAACTCCAGTAGTATCTTCTGGCAGTTTCCCTGGATTTTAGTTGTTTCCTGTTTCCTTTCTGTTTCCTGAGGGGGAACAATGTGCACACCAGCTTAAACACGCTCACAGTCACTTAAACATGCACACACATCCCTACACGGTGTTACACGCACACATCCTTACACGGAGTGAACTAGGCTGATTCATGCTAAAATGCGCGCACACTGCCTTACACACGTGCATGCCCGCGCAAACCGTTGTAAACGGTTTGCAACACGCTCCCACATGTTGAACCTGCCTTACACGCGCGCATGCACGTATTTCAAGAAACTTTGAGTGTAGGGATAGCGTATACCCTCAATTTCTTGACTTTCCTAGTGTTCTGTTGGGACACACCTCCCTCCCTGATGTCTGTCTGTCATCTGTTACCTTACATTGCCCTCCAATCTGGTACATTTATTGCTATCATTCCCCCCCATGATGTCACCTACCTCTTACTCTGTTCCTCCCCCTTCTCTAACTCTTACACTACTCAGACAGTGCTCATTACCTATGTGACAGTGTGATTCAGTATTGTAACCCTCATTTACATAGGATTGCCTAGTAATGACTAGATGTGATAGTGTTCAATCTCGCCGTTTGTTCTTACACATGGGTTCGGAGCCGATCCTCGGCTCCGTGCCGGCCTCTTGCAAGCTCTGCATCGAGAAGAAGCTCGAGACAATCTAATACCCACAATCCCCCTCTGCCTTTACCCCAGATCTAGTTTGCCGCTGCTGCATTCGCATCGTTGGGAGCTAGCTCGAGGGTTTTCTAAGCTAAGATATAACTTTTTGTTGTATTTTATTGAGAATTCTATTTAACTTGATATTGTCAGTATTACCTTGTGTGATTGTGTTGTGGTTCCGTAATTCTTTGGTACCGTTAACCTTTTTATCGGTATTTTTGTACCGGGGCCTACACCCTTTACATATACTATTATATTGAGCAAATTTATACCGGATTGACATTTACCTGATTGTGACATTTACCTGATTGTGACTATTTTTCCCGGATTTGACTGTGTATCTGTTTCTGGATTTGTTTATTACCTACAATGTCTGAGAAGGCAAAGTCTGGTTTCAAGCGTTGTCAGTGCAAAAATGTCGGTCACTGACAACCATAGTTCCTGTGTCTACTGCCTTGGCCCTCTCCACTTACAAGAGGATTGCTCCATCTGTCACTCTTTCAGTGGGAGGGTCATGACAGATAGGCGCAGGAAACTAATGGACAGGGGTCTTTTGAAACCAGCTTTCCAAGAGGCTTTGGATGCTTCTGACCAGGCATCGAAGTCCTCTAAGGAATCGAAGACATCGGAGCCCAAGTCATCGGCTCCGAGCTCTTCGTCAAAGGTTAGATCACGGTTCCACAGACTTGGGCCGAGTGTTCAACTGGTGTCGGTTCCTGAGCCTCGAGTCTTGGAACCGGTGATGGAGCTCCCTCCTTCGCCATATTGAGGTCGGCTCCGTCTTGGTTCCTTCAACCCGTTCTTCCTCTAAACTTTCGGATGTCGATGTGGATCGTGTGGTGCAGAAGCTGCTGGAGCATTGGCCCTCTCTAAACTTATTTGGTTTCCACCCAGCTGGTGTCGAAACTTGAAGGCCTTCCTGTATCTCCATCCATTCCTCCTCCGAGACCGATTCAGTCTTTGGAGCGGAAGAGGCTGATCTGCTGATTGTGGAGCCCTCGGGTCCAGAACCGCCTTTCTCGGTCTGTTCCTCACCTCGACTCCGTCGGTACCGAGTCTCGGAGCCGACGGTCTGTTCTTGGTTCGGGGCGAGTCGAACCGGTGTCGGTTCCGACTCTCCTCGGGCCTCGGCGGATCGATTCGGCTCCGTCACCGGGTCGATGCCTTGTGCCCGTGTCGGGATTCTTCCCATTTCTTGAGCCGGGAGACTCTTCGATGCGGGACCGGGCGTCGACCTGATGAGGAAGGTGTTGTCTACCCAGACAACCACATCAGTGGAAGCAGTTTCTCCTCCCCATAAAGGGCCTTTGTCTTCATCTGCACCCACGGCCACATCCAAGCGTCGGGCACCAGTGTCTCAGCCACCCTGGAGGTGCCCCTCTTCCTCCGAGGCTTCTTGGATGCTCCCACGAGGAAGTCCCTAGGAAGAGACTGTGTAAGAGGAGACACTTGGATTCTCCACAGGAATCCATTACATCTGATACTGACTTAGATGAGTCAGAGGGGTCCCCTAAGTCACCTTCAGAAGATGTCTCTTTTTCAGACATTTTGGAGATCCTGAAACAGAGAGGTGACTGGCAGTCCCTTCCCCCTTCTGAGGATGAGTCAGTTCTGCTGAAGGCATTTGGTGCTCGCCTTCCTCCTCCTGGGTCACTCCGCCCTTGACGAACTAATGGAACTTATTGCTCGAGTGGAGGCTCCTGACACAGTGGAACCTGTTCCTAGGAAACCAAACAAGTACATCACAGCACCTCAGGATAAGTCCTACCTTACTAAAGGAGTTCCAGTAGGCGCTATGGTGGTGGCTGCAGCCACGAAAAAGGAGATGTCGGAGTCTTCTTCGTCTGTCCATCCGCCTAATAAAGATTCTAGGGCGATGGATAGATATGGGAAGCGCATTTTAGTTCAGCGGCTTTTCCATGCGGTCCCTGAACTATTTGACCCATTTTACGTCTGCAGAGGGATCTAGTCAAAGAGTTGGGAGATACCCTCCAGGGTACTACAGATGCAGCTGTCTCAGAGAAAGTGACAGCTCAACTTAATACCCTAACATCGATTGTTAACTCGTCCATAAGGCTGATTTCCTCGCGGCGAAGGTTCGAGTAGGGCAGCAGCTTCAGCGATTGCTCTTCGAGACAATCCTGGATGCGCCTATGCTCGCTTGCGGAAGCCTTCAAGTCTTCCTTTACAACGCCCATTTGACGGTGCCACTCTTTTTGGCCCCAAGGTAAAGGAGACCCTTACCGGTGTGAACAAGAGGGAAAGACTCTGTCTGCTGTCGGAGTCCGTTTTCCACCCCAACCAGACCGTACCCCAAAGGGCAACGCGGTGGGAAAATGTGGTTTCGAAACAAAATCAAGGGTCTTTCCGGGCACAGGGTGATGCCCTCTAGAGGCAGAGGAGGGGCAGAGGTGGAAGACGCCGCCCTGGCGGCAGAGGTCCGCAACATCAAGGTGACAGGGATACACTCCTGGTAAACCTTTCCAGCACTCCTGAGAGGAGGCCCGACTGTCCTGCTCTGGAGGCAGTCGGGGTCGCCCTTTTTACCCTCAGGCCTGGCAAGATATAACTACAGACAATTGGGTAAAAGCGTAGTTACCAGAGGTTACACCATACCCTTCCTATCCTATCCCATTCCAAAGAAAAGACTCCCAGATGTACTGCCCCATCTGCGAGAGCCAGCAGCTTTAGAAATTTCAAAGTTGTTAGAAAAAAGAGTCATCCAGCCAGTCCCAGCGGACCAGCAAGGATTCGGGACTTACTCAAGGTTCTTTTTAGTTCCAAAGAAAACAGGGGACTGGAGGCCCATTCTAGACCTGAGTTACCTCAATACTTTCGTCAAGAAAGAAAAGTTCAGAATGGTCACGCTTCAATCGATCCTTCCATTTCTACAGAAGGAGTGGATGTGCTCAATAGATCTAGAGGATGCATACTACCACATCAAAATGGCCAGGGCATCCAGAGATCATTTGCGCTTCCGGCTGGGAGCCAGTCACTTTCAATTTCGAGCCCTGCCCTTTGGTCTGACCTCAGCCCCCAGAGTCTTCACCAAATGCATGGCAGTGGTAGCGTCTCACTTGAGACGTCAGGGATTCCAGGTGTTTCCGTATCTGGACGACTGGCTCCTTTCAGCCACCACCCGGCGTCAACTACTGAAGGCCAGAGACTATGTTCTTCAACTGTGTGTTCACCTAGGGATCTCCGTAAATTTCGGAAAATCCTTACTTCAGCCATCACAAAATATCTTGTTCATAGGAGCAGAGCTAAACACACGTCAATTAGTTCTGAGGCTTCCCCCAGAAAGGATATTATCACTGCAGACTCACATACGTCTTCTACTCTTGTCAAGGAAATCTCCTGCAAAACTAGTACTGAAGGTGTTGGGCCTCATGTCAGCCTCCCTTATTGCAATTCCCCTGGGAAGGCTGCACATGAGAGTTCTACAATGGCTACTGTTTGCTCAATGGTCATTTCAACAACTACCTCTAACACACGAGATTCTCATAACAAAGACTTGCAAAACAGACCTAAACTGGTGGCTCCAAACGTGCAACCTTTCCCAAGGGAGGCCGTTTGTGCTACCACGCCCACAGTTACGGTGACCACGGACGCTTCCCTGATAGGGTGGGGGCATCTTTCAGGGACAGACAGTCCAAAGGCGAATGGACCAATTTGGAGTACAATCTGCACATCAATGTTCTAGAGTTGAGGGCAGTGTTTCTAGCGTTGCAACACTTTGCTCCCTTCTTCCTCTAGGGACTATTGCAGTTCAGACGGACAACATGTCGGTAGTCTGGTACATAAACAAACAAGGGGAACCAAGTCCTATCAACTATGCAGAGGCCATGAGAATTTGGCAGTGGGCAGAGTCCACGGGTCGCTTTCTAATAGCACACATCCCGGGTCATCCAGCGTCATAGCCGACAGGCTGAGCAGAGCAATTCTGCTACCGCCGCAGTGGTCTCTGAAACAGTCAGTGGCGAAAAGGATTTTTCGCACATGGGGCCAGCCTTCCTGCGACCTGTTTGCGTCTCCAATGAGCGCAAAATGCAGGAGCTACTTTGCCCTATTACCCCTCAGGGAAGTCCCCAGGGACGCACTGGTTTACGATTGGCCCGGGACTCCTGTCGCATTTCCTCCATTTCCTCTGATGCGAAATTTCTTCAGAAAGCCAGGAACCTTCACAGGACGATAATTCTCATTGCTCCATTCTGGCCTCGTCAAATTTGGTTTCCCTTCCTGAAAATTCACTGCATTCGGGACCCTGGATTCTGGACCCAGAGCCGGATCTGTTGACTCACTCGTCAGGGGTTCCCCATCCCGCTTCTGTCACTCCATCTAGCAGCTTGGCTGCTCCAATTCTAACTTAGCCAGGTCTGAGCTCTTGTCACCAGCAGTCCAGAATATATTAGTGGCTTCGCATAAGGCTTCCACTACTAAAACATATACTAGCAAATGGAAGCGGTTTGTATTCTGGGCGGATACACACCACGTTGATCCTTTACAGCTCCTTTGAATAAGATTTTAGAGTTCTTAACAGACTTATTTCATCAGGGTGCTTCTCCTGCTACTCTAAGAGTTCAATTGGCTGCCATTTCGAATTTCCATGTGGAAGAGTGTGGAGCTCCTATCATGGCTCACAGACTTTGTAAAGCCTTTTTAAAAGGAGTTTTTCATATTAGACCTCGGTCAGATCTCCCACGTCACCTTGGAGTCTAAACTTGTTACTATCTAAATTAATGTTGCCCCCCTTTGAACCTGCTTCTTCTTGCCCATTAAAATATTTGTCCTGGAAAACTCTCTTTCTGGTAGCCATTACTTCTGCTAGACGAGTGTCTGAACTTCAGGCTCTCTCCATCAAGCACCCTTATTTGATCTTTCACTCTGACAGAGTTTCTCTTCGAACCAATTCATCCTTCCTCCCTAAAGTGTGTTCTATTAACAATATTAATCAGTCCATTGAATTACCCACTTTCTTCAAAAACCACTCCAAGAAAATGGAGTATATGTTACACAAATTGGATGTTCACAGACAGCTAAGATTTTATTTGGATAGAACAAAAGATCACAGAAAAACAGATCAACTCTTTGTGGCTTTTGCTGATAGCAGAAAAGGACTTGCAGTTACCAAAATAACTCTTTCTAAATGGTTAACGGATTGTATAATCTATGTCTACGATTCTACAAATCAACCCCTTTTAAACAAACCCAAAGGACATTCCACAAGGTCAATATCTACGTCTTTGGCTCATGCAGCTCGCCTACCACTGGATGCTATTTGTGCGGCTGCTACCTGGTCTAAGCCACATACATTTATTTCTCATTATAAAGTAGACAAGGTTTCTAGGGACAGGGCAACCTTTGGTTCCACTGTGCTCAAGAACGTCCTCCCGTGAGTTCCTCAGGATCAAGGAGCTAGGGACGCTACCCA
This sequence comes from Protopterus annectens, assembly GCF_019279795.1. NCBI lineage: Eukaryota > Metazoa > Chordata > Ceratodontiformes > Protopteridae > Protopterus > Protopterus annectens. The sequence continues at coordinate 1,188,644,327 of NC_056735.1, read as the reverse complement.
TGTGTAAGAACAAACGGCGAGATTGAACACTATCACATATAGAAGTTATGTCCTTACCATAACGTTCCATGTGGAGTGTTCATCTCGCCTTTGTTCTTACAGTCCCACCCTCCCACCCTTAGGAAGAACGTTCTTTGATGCCTGGCCAGAAGCATTTTTGCTACTGTCGTTATTCTCTGTACTTAGTTGGTATACACATATTCTTATGTGTCTGTTTATGTATGTATAGATGTATGGCATGAATGTGCTGTTATGTAGATTGGTTTGCTTGCAAACTAGATCTGAGGTAAAGGCAGAGGGGGATTGTGGGTATTAGATTGTCTCGAGCTTCTTCTCGATGCAGAGCTTGCAAGAGGCCACGAGCGAGGATCGGCTCCGAACCCATGTGTAAGAACAAAGGCGAGATGAACACTCCACATGGAACGTTATGGTAAGGACATAACTTCTATTTACATGTCTTACACGGAGCTTCCCCCCCTTGACAACCACTAAACGGAGGCCATATTGTTTTTGGTCTGCAAGTCCCTCCATTGACATTCAATGTAATACATAAATCCCACAATTGTGGGCTTATAAGCTTCGGTTTTCAGTTTTAGGTAGCGCACCCGTTTGCGGTGTGCTGCAGTTAAACCCAAAAATCCCGTGAAAAAAAAAGTTATATAACTTATTTTTGCAACAGTTTTTCATGCCAATGGCCACATATTTGGCCATTGGCTTGCTTAATGCAACATATGCACCCTTTATTTGGAGCTGACATAGCTCCGTTTTTTGCAGAAATGTACTCAGTTGTCAGCTGAGTACATTTCTGCAGCTAACACGTCCGTTACACGGACTGATTTCTGCTTCGTGGATCGCTCAGATACCTCATTTGCATATCTTTCAGCTGCAAATGAGGTATTGAGCATTTCCACGCCCAGTCCGTGTAAGAGACGTGTTAGCTGTCTCTTACACGGAGATTTGGGCTGTTCCTGAATCAGGAGGCTTACACGGAGGCTTACACTACTCTTGAACTCCGTGTAAGCCTTCCTGAATCTGGCCCATAGTAATAGTCAGAACCTGTTCATAAGTGTTCAAGAACTTCTTTAAATCTATAATAATTCATAACCATGAACTACATTGATTTTCGTTTGCCCTTCAGTTTTTACTGTTTTTGTCTTTTTTTATGCAGCCATCTCTTGTTGCATTTCTCTTCAAAGAAGTTGAAAGATTCCAGTCCATTTCTTCTGTTTTTCAGTTTTTTCTAGGATTTTATTTTGTGTATAAAGTCCATCACATCTTCCCAGGTGTTAAAAATCTACTTTCCTTCTAGAAGTTGAATCCTTATTTTTGCTGGAAACAAGATTTGTGCTTTAATATTGTTTTTTTTTTTTTAAGCTTTAAACAAGCGGCACATATGTTTTTTTTTTTTCTTTTTGACCACTAATGTTGAATAGTCATTGTCAAATCGTATAGTATTTTCTTTAATTTTAACTGGATAATTATTCCATGCAGCCTTTAAGACTAAATCCTTATCTTGGTTTGAGAAAAGTCTTATAATCACTGACGTTGGTTAAGGTGTTTTTTTTTTTTAAAGATGAGTTAGAAAGTGATCTATGTGCCCTTTCAATTGTTTGTGTCTTTCGGCTTTTCCCGGTTAGGGGTCGCCACAGTGGAACTCCAGTCCGCTAATGATTGGCAGTTGATTTTTACGTACCAGCTTGCCAGGCCTGAAGCACACCCTTCAACGAAGGTACGCCCATTCACGCATGTCTCCAACCAGAAAACGCTCTAGCTGAGAATCGAACCGGACAGCGTCTTACTGTGAGGCGACAACGCTACCGCAGCACCACCACCGCGGGTATCTATGTGCCCTTTCGATGCCAAAGGAAAAAGCTTCAGGCAGGTTCAAAGTTTTAGTTAGCCAAGTATTAAGGAAATGCATTAAACTGTCTCCCTTTTTTTTCCCAGGAATCCCATTAATCATAATGTTTTTGCTTCTAGATCTGTTCTCTAAGTCCTTTATTTTTTTCCTGGAATTAGTTGTTTTGTTTCAGGAAAAAAAAATAAGTGCTATTCTCATTTTCAAGTAATCTTCCATCAAAATCAGACATTGCATCTTCTATACTCGAGATGTGTGATGATTGTTAAAGAGATTTACTCAGCACTTCAACTTGTTTTTTTTTAACACTCCTCTTTAAAATTGTCCATTTTGCATTTTAATTTGTCTATCTTTACAGATAACTCACTGATTTTACTTAGTATATATAGCTGTATATCTTTTTTCATAGTACTGTCCTGTACACTGGGCTTAGGGTGGCTTACTCTGAGACAATTAGCTCTTTCTAGTTTTCTTGACAGGAAAAAGCAATTAAAAGAGTTTCAAACTTGTTATTTTTGCAGTAAATCTGACAGCAGAGGTTCAACTGTAAATCCATCAAGATGTTCTTTGTGTTTCACTGTTGCAGTCATCACATTTGGGTTATCCCTGCAAGGGTAGCTCTCAGTCGGCCCGGATACCAGAGGCTTAGTATGTCAGCGTCAGTTGCTGTCGCTTCAGGACTGACGTCAGGTCTCCAGTAGTATAAAGTAAGGCAGCCAACACCATTACATCAGTCTTTCTTGCTGAGGAGCCCGAAGCAGAAGCAGTTCGCACGAGTGCCGTTCGGCCACAACCTGAGTTTCGTTTTCCGAACTGAAACTGAAGTCTTCTAAAGCTAAGTACCCCCTTGTGGATCCTTTTTTCTTCCTCTAACCGATGTCAGAAAAATTTAACAATTGTCTCGCCTGTGGAAATCAAATACCACACCGAGACTTTCATTCTTACTGCGTCACTTGCTTAGGCCCAGACCACGATGTCCCTCGCTGTCGCTTTTGTGCTTTGTTCAACGCCAGAACTATATGTTGTCGGGCCATTATTGTTGCTAGATATTTTTGCACACAGTCCTCGAATTCAGATATGGCTTCAGTAAGCCATCCGACAGCAGATCTTCCGAAAAAACGTAAGGATAAAGACAGAGACAGACCACACAGGTACAAAACTACCGACAAAGCTTCTGTTAAGCCACTCGTCAGTTCTCCGATCTTCAATGAGGTGCTTTTGCAGCCCCTGATGCCCACTTCTGTGGATTCGCAGGCCGTTACCGAGACCCTTTCACAGTCCGATATGCCGCACAAACTCTTCATCAACTAAGGATCCTGCGGATGTCACTACCTTGGATGGGTCCGGAGCTGCTAAGCAGGCACCAGCTTCCGAGGAAGTACTTCGCAATACCAATTCTCAAAACAGACCTAAAACTTATTTCGCCTCTACCGTTCTTTCGAAAACTACCAAGTTTCTAAGGCCCACGGTACGCACCACTCCCAAGAAACCGATGACCCAATCTCAGGCACCTGCTTCCTTGCCTCAGTCTCAAATGCTTAAAATGGCGGAAGACCTTATAATGCTGATCAGGGGAAGCCAAGCTACCCCTTCCAAAAGAAAAAGAGATTTGTCCCCAGTAGTTTTATCTGAACAGGAGTCTGATGACTCTGATGCATATGAATATGAAGACATGCAACCCCTCTCTGATGCAGAGGAATCCATTCCTTCAGCCTCTCCACCCGAGGACTTTTCCTTTGGGGAAACCGTTCCTACTTTAAGGGAGCATTTCCAATGGGAATGTCAGGACTACCCTTAGTCAAAAAAGAGACTCAGGGAATTCTTAGATCTTCCACAGCACAGACCCTTGGCCATTCCTCCTGTCCTGGATGTTGTGGATGATGTTTTCATGGAATCTAGTTTGACTCCTGACACCCTCCCTCCTGGTCCCAGGAAATCTGACAGGTATTACAGAGACCATGATTTGCACAAATTTCTTTTCAAAAATCCTATTGCTGACCCTGAGGTCATTTCTCAAGGGCCTAAAGGAATTAGAGCAACTTCTGCTAAGAATCCCACCCCCTCAGATAGGGATTCCCAAGCACTAGACAGATGGGGGAAAAAGCACTAAATTGTCAGTTCCATATGCTAAAATTTCAACAACATACCATGGAACTCCTCAAATAAAAAATATCATCCTTTCCTGCTTGTGCAGAAAGTAAAGAGTTATAAGACTTAATGCATTCTGGAAGTCAGGTAACTAAGCACATCTTACACTGTGGTTTTGAAGCATCTTGCAGGCAGCAGTCACCGGTTCAGTCCTTAAAGGCATGCTTGGCTTAAGAAACAGCCCTTGCCAGACCATGTCATATCTAAATTATTGGATGCACCCTTATACAAAGACATCTTATTTGGCACCAAGGCAGAGGAGGTCTTAAAAAAGATGGAAGAAAAGGTAAATCTATGCAGACAATTAAGGATTTCCTACAGGTCCAACCACCCAGGTTCAGTAGGCATTGCCCCTCCGAACACTGGCCCTTTCCTGCCTCCTCCAGGTCAGTTCAGCCCAGACCCGGGGAAGCAGACCCCCCAGACAACAGCCACAGGGAATGCAGAGATCAAAGCAATGGAGTTCCTCCACTTCAAAACCAGGGAGTGCAAAGCCACCTCCACATGGAAAGAACTCACAATGACTCTCTACTTCCACCCCCTCCCTCTGCCCACCTGCACTTACCCCTAGGAGGAAAACTCTCCTTCCTCGCAAGCACCTGGGCTACCATTACCAACGACTGCTGGGTCCTCAACATAGTGTCCCAGGGATACAAATTTTCTTTCCACACTCTCCCAACCCCAAAAGGGTTCCCAGATCTACCTCCAAACCAGTGGGCAGAGGCCAAAAAGCAAGCCCTTTTCCTGTTCTCTATGAGGGCAATAGAGCACGTTCCTGCAGAACAGCTAGGCCAAGGTTTGTACTCCAGGCTCTTCCTGGTACCCAGAAAAGAGGGCACCTGGTGCCCCATCCTCGATCTATCCATTCTAAACACCTTTCTGGTGATACCAAAATTCAAAATGCTCTCCCTCCAGCAGCTACTACCTATGCTCTCCAAGAATGCTTGGCTAGCCACCCTAGACCCAAAGGAGGCCTACCTCCACATCCTAATCAGGGAATCTTGCAGGAAATATCTATGTTTCAGGGCAGGATCTGTGCACTTTCAGTTCTCTGCACTTCCCTTTGGCTTATCTACTGCTCTCAGAGTTTTCACAAAATGTCTGGTTCCTGCCATTTCTTTTTGCAGACAAAGAAACATTCAAATTTACCCATACTTAGATGACTGCCTAATTCAGGCAGACAGTCAGGAAAAGTTGCTAAAGCACATGACCTTTGTAAAGTCCCTACAGACGTCCCTAGGGTACACTATCAATGAAAAGAAATCCAAACTAGTACCCACCCAAAGGATTATATTCCTGGGAGCAAGCCTGGACACGGCATCCCAGATGGTATTCCTTACTCCAGAAAAGCAAACTTACCTGACAACGTATTTCTCTCAGCTAGCTACCAGACCCCAGTTATCTGCAAGGAAAATCCTGCAAGCTCTGGCTTCATGGCATCTTGCGTTCTACTCATTCCATATGCCAGACTGCATATGAGGAAACTTCAATGGTACCGAAAAAGCCTTTGGTGTCAACACTGTCAAGACCTGAAAACTCTTATACCAATGATACCTTGCTTAAAGAAATATTTTCTTTGGTGGTGGTGCTACCACAACAGGGAACTACTCTTCCCACCACCCCATGCCACCCAGACCCTCATCAGAGACACATCAGACTATGCTTGGGGTGCACACCTGGATGGCAGGTGCATACAGGGCCAATAGAGCCCACAGCAAATACACCTGCACATCAGCCAAAAAGAGATGTTAGCTGTCCAGCACGCATTGACAGCTTTCAGGCCCCTTCTCTCCCCAGGGGCTCTACTGATCAAAACAGACAACACCACTGTGATGTGGTACATCAACAAGCAGGGAGGGACTCACTCCTACCCTCTATGCAGGTTCGCCATGACTGTTTGGCACACAGCCTTCAGCCATGCAACTACACCTATTAGCACAATTCCTGCCAGGCTCTCAAAACTATCTGGCAGACAACTTAAGCAGAAATCTTCTGGACCCACACAAGTGGCAGCTAGACCAAAGAGCCTTCACCCTAATAACTCAGAAATGGAGCACCCCGAAGGTCGACCTCTTTGCTTCCCACTCCAGCCATCAGCTCAGAAAGTTCTGGACCAGGGAGTCTCACTACAGGGCCTGGAAAGTAGATGCCCTATCCTTGCCCTGGGTCAACCTCTCAGTCTATGCATTTCCCCTACTACCCCTCATTACCAGAGTACTGCTCAAAATAAGGGAGGAAAAACCGAGGACAATTCTGAATGCTCAAGACTGTCCTCACCAGTACTGGGACCTACTGCTGCGTGGCCTGTCCCCACTGCCACCCTGGCATCTCCCTCAGACCCCAAACCTCCTGACCCAGAGGGAAGGAAAATTCATGCATCCCCAATTGCAGACCCTCAGTTTGGCAGCCTGGCTTATTCCCAAACCACTGACCAGGCTGCCAATCTCAGTAAACAAGTTCTAGATGTTATACTTGAGGCTAGACACCCTAGCACTAGAAAGTCTTATGCTGACAAATGGAAAAGGTTCTGCAACTGGATTCACGCTAAGGGAGCCGATATGGCACAGCCCTCCCTACCTGTCATACTGGATTACCTAGCTGACTTGCTACACAGTGGTCTTTCCTTTTCCTCTATTAAAATTCACACCTCTGCTATCTCTGCTCATTTCAACACTGAGCACCCAGATTTCTCACACCCTCTCATTAAACAGTTCTTGAGAGGGGCTAGCAACTTGAGGCCACCCAGAAGAGCACTTACCCTAGCTTGGGACCTAAACTTTGTGTTGGAAAAGCTCACCCTGCCCCCCCCCTTTAAACCAGCATCTTCAGCTGAGTTAAAGTATCTCTCCTGGAAGACAGCCTTGCTTCTGGCCATCACTTCAGCCAGAAGAGTATCCGAGCTGCAAGCACTCATGGCTGTAGAGCCCTATATCATCTTCCATGCTGACAGAGTGTCCCTCAGGACAAACACATCCTTCATGCCCAAAGTGGGTGTTCAACGTGGCTCTCAACCAATCCATTCATTTGCCCACCTTTTTCCCTAACCCACAAAACAAGGGTGAAATAATCTTGTACTCTTTAGATGTGCACAGACAGCTCAGATTCTACCTAGACAGGACTAAATCATTCAGGAAGACTGATCAATTGCTAGTCAGCTTTGCTGCAGGGGCAGAGGGCAAAGCCGTATCCAAACAAACCATTTCCAAATGGATAAAACACTGCATCCATTTCTGTTACAAGCAACATGGGAAATCTCCCCCTAAAGGGGTCAGGACTCAGTCTACCAGAGCAGCCTCCACCTCTGCAGCTTTCCTCAGAGGGGTTCCCACCAGGGACATCCTGGAGGCTGCCACATGGACATCTGTTCAAACCTTCACCAAGCATTACCACCTGCCTATCTTCTCCAAATCCAGGGCAGGCTTTGCCACTGCAGTGTTGCAGGGCATCCTAGCCATCCCCTAGTCTTCTTGACTGTCTTCTTGACTGCCTCCACCCTTTCCCTCAGCTTTGGGAATCAACCCAAATGTGATGACTGCAACAGTGAAACACGAAGAACACAGAACAGTTGTGTACACTTACCATAAATGTAGATGTTCGAGTGTATTCACTGTTGCAGTCCTGGTTTCCCTCCATCCCCCTTCCTCTCTCTGTCTCTCGCCTTACAAGGAACTTTTGGTATTTACTTTCTACTGGTGGGGTTCTTCCACCGTATCCTAGCTCCCACTTGGGGACTCCTGACAGGGCAAGAAAAACTGATGTAATGGGGTCGGCTGCCTTACTTTATACTACTGACGACCTGACATCAGTCCTGAAGCGAGAGCAACTGATGATGAAATACTAAGCCTCTGGTATTTGGGCCGACTGAGGACTACCCTCCCAGGGATAACCCAAATGTGATGACTGCAACAGTGAATACACTTGAACATCTACATTTATGGTAAGTGTACACAACTGTACTTTTTGAAATGTTCTATTTGAATTTTTTAGTAAACATCCTGTCAGAGATGTTAAAATGAAGCAGAGCTAAAAAAAACAGTGCTGTTAACTGCTGACATGTTGGCCACTGCCTCCTTGTGTGAGCAGTCTTGATGCCAGTAGTATCAGCCCTCTGTGTTCCTGCAGCCAGTTTTACAGAGAATACCCATAACTTTTACTTAAGTGATGTGTGTCCCAGAATCATACTGTATAAATTAAACTGCTAAGGAAATTCTATGCTCTGACTATTTCTACTATGCATCTCTTCTTGGAGAAAATGACATTTCTCAGGCTACTCAAGCAAGGTAAGATTTTGTGCCTCCCTGCTTGTTGCCATGCCATATCACTGCAGTTTTTTTTCTGTGTATACCTTCAAGGAGCCTGGAGAGAACATGGGGAGAAAAGCTTGAGGGGCCAGAATCAGAGCTCTTATCTCTTTGATGTTGATATGGTCTGACTTCTGATATGGGGGTCCAGAAACCCTGAAATTTCAGGTGATCAAAAGAAGCCCTGCACCCTATGTATGGGGCATTGGTGAACAGATCTTGAGAAGGGACTGAAGGCTGAAAGGGCAGGCCTGGCTTGGAGCAAACTGTTGAACCCACCACTCAAGTTCCTTCTTTAAACAGGGAAGGAGAGGTACACTGAAATCCAGAGGGTGACAGTGCTGCAGACAGACTGACTTGAGATACCACTGAAGCTTCTGCATATGCAGTCTGGCAAGAGGAAGCACTGGAATAGAAGAGGCCATAAATCCCAGGGCCCGAAGAAACTCCCTGACTGGCATGGCAGTCATAGCAGGAAGAGAGTGAAAGAAGACTGTCAGTGACAACAGTTTTGGAGGTGGAAGAGAGGCCAACATTTGCACTGTCTGAATCCTGCATTCCAGATGCACATAATTCTGAGAGGGAGTTAGGATGGGCTTTTGGAAGTTGATAGTGATCCACAGACTTTGAAGATGAGAGATGGTGAACTCCAGATCCTGTAACAGGCAACTGGGATAAGGTGCCTGAAGCAACAAGTCGTCTAGATAAAGAGAAATTCTAACGCCTTGGAGCCTGCAGGAAGCAATCACAGCAGCTGGGCATTTTGTTAATACCCTTGGGGCAGTAGAGAGGCCAAAGGGCAGAACAGAGAACTGAAAATAAAAGGAAGGCACAGAGAAACGTAAAAACTTCATAAAAAGAGAATGAATAGGGATATGAAGGTAAGCATCTTTCAGATCCAAATATGCCAATAAAGCCTGAGGTAGTAAGACAGGAAACAGGGTTTGAAGTGTAAGCATGCGAAAAGAAGGGACCTTGAGAAAGGTGTTGAGCAGGGAAAGATCCAGAATAGGTCTCCAAGTGCCCTCCTTTCAAGGCACCAGGAACATCCCAGAATAAAAACCCTTTCCTGCTTGGGAAGGGAGGGGACAGGTTGAACGGTTCCTTGGTTCATCAGGGACCCTAGAACCTCAGGGAAATGAGTAAGTTCCTCTAGAGGAGGTTGAGGAATCCATGAAAAAGGAGGGAGAGACTTCCATACCATGAAGTAACCCTGATGGATGATAGAAAGAACCCAAAATTCAGAAGTGTTGAGGCACCAATTTGGAAGACAAAAGGAAACCCAAAGGGACATAGGAAACTGGTCTAAGAGAAGAGGATAAATTGTCAAAGAGAATCAGGCTTATTAGATAAAGGAAGGTTCTTGGCCACAGAAATCTGAGAAGCCTCAGGAGAGAGGGCCCGCCTACCACCCTTCCTGCCCTTGGAGGGCTGGCAGGGTTACCTGTGAACAAAAGTAGATCTAGAAGGATAATTCCTCTGGAACTTAGTGATAGGAGAGGCAAAAATATGTTTAAGAGCCTACTGTCTTTATCAGAAGTCAAAAGCTTGGAAGAGAGTAAGAGCTTAGTAGGTTTATCAGAAAAGATTGGCACCACAACAGGATCAGCAGAAGGACATTTAAATAAAAATTTGACAATACTCAGGAAACCTTATCGAACCTATCAGGTTTCTTAGGAGCAGGAGGCTGAGAATCATGAGATCTGGAAGCAGCAGTGAAAGTGTCCAACAAGGCAGCCAACATACGAGGAACTGCCAATGGTTTAGGAGTATCCACGTGAAGCTAAGATGAGTTCATAATATCTTCTCTAAATATCAGACACTTAAGAAAAATCCCACTTAAAGTATTCATAATATCTTCATTAAATATCAGAAACTTGAGAAGAATCCCACTTAAAGTATTCCATCATCCTAACAATTCTGTCCCCAAAAGACATTTCCTCAAAAGGAGACTCAGGACTAAAAGACTCCTCCTCATCAGAACTATAAGCCAAAGATGAAGGCATCAGTGAAGAATAGGACAAAGACTCCTCATCGGCCTCATCCAAGGAATCCCGTTCCCTAAGCCATTTAGAAGGAGTAGAGGTCCAAGGAGGAGCAGGTACCGAAATCCCTTGAGGAGGCTTCAGGGCCTTCAAGATAGAAGGCAAGCCCTGAGTAAACACTTGCCATTCCCTTTGAGGATCTTTAGGACGGACCAAAACATGCTTCATTTCCTGTCTTTTCTTAGAAGGGACATCAGCCCTAACAAATACAGGAGGGTCCGACCCTTGGCGAGATTCAGTAAGAGAACCTGGAGCCTGTTCCCTGACCAATATCTGCGGAATTCCTCTCGGACCCTCTGAGATAATCATCTGCAGTTCCTTCTTCACGTCCAGAGCAGACACCTGCAAAGGCTCAGAGGGCATGCAAAAAGACTGATCCGTGCCGGCCTTTGGGGTCATGGCAGAGGAATCCGATGTAGATACCAAATAACCTGTAGAGCTATTGCCCAGTTATAGAGGGATGTCCAGTGGAAGCTGGAGAGCTAAAGAATCTGTCTGAGACTTCCTGGCCTTCTTCTTACCTAGCGGGAGTATCTCAGGGTTAAAGGAGTCTGCCATGGTACCCTGGGTTAACTGTCTAAGCCATTGGTTCTCAAGATAAAAGGCCAGGGATGACAAACAGCTTCAGAGTGTCTTTAGGCACTAACATCTTACAGATATTTCAAGAGGTATGGTCGTGGGAAGCACCAAAACAAAAAAGACATTGTTCATGCTGAACCTTATGGGGAATCTGCCTCCCATTTCCCCTTCTTGGATGAAATGAACTGTAGATGTCAAAATAAAATACAAGACCAAGAAAAGAAAAAAAATAACCCTAACGGGGCACTTATCTGGCAACTAGATATTCAGCACAGCAACAAGGCATTCAGATCAACTAGTAATAATTGTGTTCAAACTGGTGGCAGAGAAGTTCTCAGTATTCGCATCCATGCATGCCTTTTATGCCCTATGTCTTGTGTGGGGAGCGTAGGTGTGACATATGGCACATACAGCATCATTAGACTTTTGTATACTTGCCGAGCATCGAGCTGCCCTAGGTGGGATATCCCTTCTGTTTAGAATACTGCAACAGTTATATACAAGGACATATGTAAGAGACTGTAGAGATTGTCCTGGCTGGCTTTCTTGATTTCAGCTGTCAGATGGTATGAGATGCTTGGGAGTTCACTGTTACCATATTTTCCTTTACTAAGATGCTTAGATTTGTCTTTGTACTCAAGTCAGGCAGTTGGGCTTTGTTAGAGGGTCATGTTGTGCCCCCTCCCCCACAGGGGTGTGGATTTGCTTTCATATTCCTTCATGCTATATTTGCTGTAATTGGACTACATTTTGTAGTGCCCCCAAGACAGGTGCCTTATGTTGCACTCTGGCAGTGGGTGTTTGCAAGGGTATGTTGCTTCATGTCGGCTTTGTCTTTCCTGTCAATAAAGGTGTAGGCAGCAGCTTTCATGCTGTAGACTTATCAATTCTGGATGATGACAGATTGTGTTTAGAAAAGCCATCCTGGTGTCATTGTCAAGCTTTAGTATGCTGGTTGACACTGCACTGCAGTTTTGTCATTATAGCAGATTGTAAGGTACATTGCTGTCCATGCTGCTGAAGGAGCAAGATGGGGTCTGTTTTACCTCCTCAGAGTCTTCCTCTTTCCCTATTTTCTTCTTCTATTTGCAGAGTTAGTGCACAGGGGTTATCCTTATTGTAGCCACTGATGTATTTTGCTGATCCTGTTTCCTTGCCTGTCAGGCTTGCAACCACCATTCAGCTTGGCCTGTTTCTGTTGTCTGGGACCCTGATATGCTTGAGCTTCTTCTCACATGTAGGTTCATAGTGTTTGCTATGCTAACAACCACTAGAGCCATTTTAAGCCTAGCCTTGCTTCCCAATTCTTTTCTATCAAGCATGCAGCATTGGTCATCTGCATATGGTAACCCCTTATGCATGGGAGGGGGGCACAGTAGGCCCTTTATCTGCACCCAGCACTACAAAGTGTTTTACTTATGTCGAGGTCAGGAGGAAGGTCATTGATATTGTTGCCTTGGATTGCATCCTTATAGTGACTATTCTTGGTCCTTATTTCATTTCTGACAAATCTGTTGGTGTCATAAATTCTCCTCTTATGTTATTCTTCTAGTTTGGAGGTGGAAACAGTGTTTACATATTATTCAAAAATGCCAGTCATCTGTGATGATACTCTTTTGGTCCTAACTTTTCCTTACAGGAATTGTGTTGCCTGGCTTTAAGGAGGGTCCCATTGGTCTCTAATTCCCTTTAGATCTGCTGGCAGCTACTCTTTAATGGGTGTTTTAGAACCATATTGCTTTCCCCTGAAGGTACAGCTGGTAGCTCAGATGGCGAAGTAATAGAGCTGTTCTTTGTGAGTTAAATTACCCTTTCCCAAGCATGGTATGGGCATTAGTTGCAGCCTCAGTCTATTGGTATTCACATTATTTTGACCAGTTAAACTCTGAATATGAGGAATGCCTCACAGATGGCATCTGCCCAGTATTTATTTCATGGATGAGGCTTTCTGTTGCAGAGCAAGATTTGAGTTACATTGTCTTGTTGATGTTACATTGTCGTGTTGAAGATATGGACTCAGTTCAGCTTCTGACACAAGCACCACAGGGGGGTTTGATTGGAGGGCCAGATACTCCTAGAAGCCAATGCTCTGTGGTGTTCTAACCAACATCTCCAGGGGGACTTTTAATATAGGACTTCCTTGTGTACAGCCCAGATGTTCTTCGTGTTTCACTGTTGTAGTCATAAAACTTGGGTTCTCTGCCTGCAGGTAGCCCTCAGTCGGCCCAAATACCAGAGTCTTGGGATTTCTGCGTCGGATGCTGTCGCCTCATCCATGACATCAGTTTGTCAGGGGTATAAAACATGCAGCCGATGCCATTACATCAGCTTTTCTTACCGTGCGGGAGCCCGAAGCAGAAGCAATTCGCAATTGCCAGTCGGCAGCTACCTGAAATTTTCATTTTTCGAGTTTCAAACCTGAAGTCTTGTAAAGCTAAGTACCCCGTTGGGGATCCTTTTTTCTTGCTCTAACCGATGTCAGAAAAAGTTAACAGTTGTCTTGCCTGTGGAAAGCAAATACCTCACAGAGATTTTCATTCTTACTGCGTCACCTGTTTAGGCCCAGACCATGATGTCCCTCGCTGTCTGTTTTGAGCCTTGTTCAACGCCCAAACTATTCATCGTCGGGCTATTTTTGTCTCTAAATTCTTTCTCTCTCATTCACTGTATTCCAAAATGGCTTTGGTAAGACATTTGACTACCGATCTTCTGAAAAAACGCAAAGATAAAGACAGAGACAGACTGCATAGGTCCAAAACTGCCTACGACGCTTCTGTTAAGCTAGTCGCCAGTCCACCAATACTCAGTGAGGCGCTTTCGCAGCACCTGTTACCTGCTTCTACAGATTCGCAGGCCTCTACTGAGATCCATTCGGAGTCCGGTATACCGTGAGATGCTTCTTCAACTATGGAACCTGCGGATGTGTCTACCTTGGATGGGTCCGGAGCCGCTCTGCAGGCACCAGCCTCTGAGGGTGTATTCAGACCTTCCGATGTGTGTATTAAACTGACTACTTTATTAATGACTAAATCTACCGAAATTCTCAGGATCAGAGTTCGCACTACGCCTAGGAAACCGACGACCAAAGCATATTCTCAAGCTCCCATGCCACAGAAACAAATACATAGAATGGCTGAAGACCTTATTACTTTAATTAGGGGAAGCCAGGCTTCCCCCTCTAAAAGACAAAGAATTGATTTTCCTTCTGATTCTTCAGACCATGAGTCTGATGACTCTGACCCCTGTGGTTACCAGGACATACCCTTGTCTATCTATGAGGACTCAGATGCAGAGGATTCAATTCCCTCAGCCCCCCCCCCCCCCAGAGGACCCTTCTTTTGGTGAAACCTTGCATACCCTAAACGGGCATTTCCGCTGGGAATGCGAGGACTACCCACAGTCCAAAAAGAGACTCAGGGAATTTTTAGACTTGCCTCAGCATAGGCGTCTAGCTATTCCACCTGTCCTAGATATTGTAGATGATGTCTTCATGGAATCCATCTTTACCCCTGACACTTTATCACCTGCTCCTAGAACGCCTGACAGATACTACAGAGTACCTGACTCTCATAAATTTCTCTTTAAAAATCCCACTGCGAATCCAGAGACAACTTCCCAGGGACCTAAAGGTATTAAGGCTTCTACAGCCAAAAATCCTACCCCTTCAGACAGAGATTCTAGGGCTCTAGACAGATGGGGTAAGAAGGTATATACCTCTGCAACTCTTGCCATCGGGGCTTTAAATTGCCAGTTTCACATGTTGAAGTACCAGCAGCATGTTATTGATCTAAACAAAAAAATGTTGATTCCTAATTGTGCAGAAAGTAAGGACTTACAAGATTTAATGCATTCTGCAAACCAAGTTGGTAAACATACTTTGCAGTGTGGTTTTGATGCCTTAGAAGCATCTTGCAGGGGTGCTGTCACTGGGTCTGTTCTGAGGAAGGCATGCGTGGCTGAAGGAACAAATCTTGCCAGACCATGTCAAGGCAAAATTACTTGATGCTCCATTAAACCAAGAATGTTTGTTTGGCTCTGAAGTAGAAGAAGTTCTTAAAAAAGATGGAGGAAAAAGCTAAATCTATGCAAACTGTCAAAAGATTTCTTACAGGTACAGCCACCTAGATTCAGTAGACATTGGCCTTCAAAAAACTGGTCCTTTCCATTCCCTTCCAGACTTTCACAACCCAAACCCAGGGGCAACAGACCACAAAGACTACAGTCTCAGGGTATGCACAGATCTAAACAACGTAGTACTCCCTCCTCAAAAACTGGGAGTGGTAAGTCGCCCCCCTATGGAAAAAGTTCACAATGACTTGTTCTTAATCCTTCCCAGCCATGCCCAAATACTTGCACTTCTAGGAGGAAAACTCGACCTGCATTCAAGAAACTGGGAGTATTAACCAGGACCAATGGGTCTTAAACATTGTATCCCAGGGATACAGATTCTATTTCCACTCTCTGCCAACCCCAAGCGGATCGCCAGACCTTCCTCCAAACCAGTGGACATGGGCCCAAAAGCAAGTATTTTCTCCTCTCAGTATCAGGGCTATTCAAGCTGTGCCAACAGAGCAAAGGGGAGAGAGTTTCTACTCCAGGCTGTTCCTGGTGCCCAGAAAAGAAAACTGTTGGCGCCCTATTCTGGATCTGTCAACCCTAAACATCTTCCTGGTGGTAGCAAAATTCAAAATGTTTACATTCCAGCAGCTCCTTCCTATGCTAGCCAAGGACTCCTGGCTTGTCACCCTAGACTTAAAAGAAGCTTATCTGCACATCCCCATAAGGTAATCTTGCAGGAAATATCTATGTTTCAGGGCAGACTCTATGCACTATCAGTTCTCTGCACTTCCCTTTGGCTTATCTGCTGCGCCCAGGGTATTTACAAAGTGCCTGGCTCCAGCCATTGCTTACTGTAGGCAGTGAAATATTGAAATTTACCCATACTTGGACGATTGCCTGTTTCAGGTGGACAGGAATTGCTACTTCAGCACCTGACGTTTGTAAAGAGACCCCTAACTTCTCTGGGGTACACCATCAACAAAAAGAAGTCACATCTGGTACCAAGCCAAAAGATTGTATTCATGAGAGCAAGCTTGAACACAACTTCCCAGATGGCATTCCTCACTCCAGAAAAGCAGGTTTATTTGACAAATTATTTCAAACTACTGGTCACCCAAACCCAACTATCTGCAAGAAAAATACTGCAAGCCCTAGGGTTCATGGCCTCATGTTCATAGGTTCATACTAGGCTGTCTGCCCTAGGGCATTTATAAGCCTAGCCAGAGTGTGTTTGGCTTTCGCCACCCATTTTAAATTAATTTTGCTATGCCCTTTTTCGAGGTTAGTATACTGTGCCTCTGTCTAACAGTGGCACAGAAGTGATACCTGGGGTAAACCTACGATCTCCCATCCACTCATCAAGATTCCTCTTGAAGAGAGTCAATGAGGGACTCTGCCTAACCTGGATTGGGATTTTATTCCAGAGTGAAGGGAGCCTCTGGGTTATGAATCTGTCCCTCCAGCATGTCCTATTTATTTCAGTGCTGAGGTTCAAGTCTCTTGAGCGCGTAGCTCGATGGGATTGGATTTTCTGAGGTGCAGCATGTCCATTAATTCTGGGTTGGACATGGCTTTATACGTCAGGCACAGAAAGCCTCTGAGCAGGCGGTATGCCACTGAGTAGAGCTGGAGTTTCTTTAACCGGGCAGCATATGGCATCTGTTTGAGCCCTTTGATCCTCTTGGTGAGGTACTTTTGGGGTCTTTCCAGTTGCTGCAGGTGTCTGGTAAGGTACATCCCAAAAGGGGCATTGTACTCAATTATGGGCGTGATGAGGGATGAGTAAAGAGGCACGATGACCTCCCCTGATCTAGATGTGAATCCCTTCATGATTAGGTGGGCTATATAAAATGTTTTTCTAACCACTTTGGCCACGTGGTTGTCAAATGAGAGATTGCTATCAACTTGGGTCCCCAGGTCCCTAATTACTTCTTCTGTACTTAATGGATTACCACCTATGTGGTAATTTGTGGGCAATTTGTTTTTGCCAAAGGGGATGACTATACACTTTTTGGTGTTTAGCTTGAGGCCATGGCTCTGGCACCAGTTGTCTGTTTCTATGAGGCCCTTTTGGAGGATGCTTGTGTCGGCTGGAGAGTCTATTATGGTGCCCAGTTTGCAGTCATCTGCGAACTTGGTCAGTCACAGTCCTTCCGTGTTGGTCTGTACCTCTGAGAAATATATACCGAACAAGAGAGGTCCCAGGACTGAGCCTTGTGGGATGCCACTTGTAACTGGTTTGGAGTCTGATATGGCTCCAGCAATTCTAACCATGTGGGTTCTGTCCTTGAGCCAGTTTGCAACCCATCTAGTGACATAGGGGTTTATATTTAAGCTGGTGAGCTTATCTATAATGCCTGAGTGGGGTATTATATCGAAGGCTTTTGCGAGGTCCAGGTAGGTTGTGTGGACCACCTTCCCCTCGTCAATGGCATTGGTGACTGTTTCAAAGAAATCAACCAGGTTTAAGAGGCGGGTTTCTGCCCTTAACAAAGCCGAACTGGGTAGGATCCAGTGTCTGTAGGTCCCCAATATCTTTATTTATGAGGTCCATGATGATCCTTTCCATAGCTTTGCAGACCAAGCTAGTCAGGTTTATGGGGCGATAGTTTCCAGGATCCGTTGAGGCACCACTTTTGTGGAGAGGGACCACTGTTGCTGTAAGCCACTCTTTGGGTACATATCCTGTGGTAAGGCTGAGATTGAACGGTAGTTTTATGTTTGGGTTTAGCTCTTCTTAGAGTTCATGTGGGACGCAGCCCGGGACACCATCTGGTCCCATTGATGCTGTGTTTTTTGCTTTGGAGAGGGCAGCTCTTAACTGAGCATCTGAGATGTCAGGGGGGCAGCACTCTGCTGGGATAGATATTTGCCCTTTTGGTGGGGAGGGGGGGAGAAGTTTGCGCTAAACCTGTCAGCTAGGATGTTGGCAATGTCTGTGGGTTCGGTGTATTTTTTGTCATTTTGGACTAATTTTGAGTATATCTGGGAATTCCCACCCAGGTTCCTAACATAACTAAAGAAAGCCTTGTGATGATCCTTAGTGTCCTGTGCAATTTTTCTCTCGAAGCTGGCCTTAGACGATTTTATGAGTGCCCATAGTTTTTTGGTAATACTGATCAGAGATGCCTTCCCTTTTTGGGATTTTGCTCTATCATGTAGTAGCTTCCTCCTTCTATTGTATAGTTTGTTTATGGCTGCATATGAGGAAACTTCAATGGTACTTAAAAAGTCTCTGGTGTCAACATTCCCAGGACCTGGAAGCACTGATTCCTATTATTCCTTGCCTAAGGACAGAGTTCCTTTGGTGGGCAGAGGCTTGCAATCACAAGGGACTCCCTTTCAAACAACCCCCTGCCGTCCAAACTCTGACAACAGACGCATCAGACTATGCATAGGGGGCTCATATGGCAGGCAAATGCATTCAAGGCAAATGGAGCCCAGGCCAAATTCACCTGCATATCAATCAAAAAGAAATGTTAGCTGTACAGAATGCAGCGTCAGGTACCTTATCCTGCCAGGACAACTCCTAATAAAGACAGACAACATCACAGTTATGTGGTACATAAACAAGCAGGGGAGAACTCACTCCTACCCACTCTGCAGGTTAGCCATGGCACTGTGGAACACAGCCTTAAGTAACCAAGTGCACCTGCAAGCTCAATTCCTGCCAGGCAAACAAAATTCACTGCCAGACAACTTAAGAAGAAATCTAATGGACCCACACAAATGGAAACTGGAACCAAACTCATTCAAACTTCTAATACACAGATAGGGAACACCAGAAGTGGACCTCTTTGCTTCCCCCCAAAACCATCAACTGTGCAAATTTTGCACCAGAATTTCCCACAGCCAAGCATGGAAAGTGGATGCCCTATCCTTTACATGGGAAAACATCTCAATCTATGCCTTTCCCCCTCTGCCCCTCCTTTCAAAAGTACTACTCAAGATCAAACAGGACAGTCCAAGGACAATCCTTATTGCACCAAACTGGCCACGCCAGCACTGGTACCCACTCCTACGCAGTCTGACAGCAGTGCCGCCCTGGCACCTACCTCAGACCCCCTGTCTGCTGTCCCAGCAGGAGGGACAAATTTTGTATCCTCACCTGCAAACCCTGAACCTGGCAGCCTGGCTTATTCCCTGAATACATCACCAGCAACCCTCAGCAAACAGGTGCTGGATGTTATCCTTGAGGCCAGGAGACCTAGTACTAGGAAATCCTATTCAGAAAAGTGGAAAAGATACTGTTCTTGGAGCCAGTCTCAAGGAAAGGACACAGCCATGCCCACCTTACCTCAAATCCTAGATTATCTAGCAGAGCTGCTCCACAAAGGGCTATCCTTCTCATGAATTAAGATTCATGCCTCTGCCATCTCAGCTCATTACAAAACTGAGCCACCCCTCTTCTCTCACCCTCTGATCAAACAGTTCCTGAGAGGAGCTAACAATTTAAGACCCCCAAGGAGAGCTCCCACTCCTGCCTGGGACCTTAACTTTATACTAGAGAAGCTCACGCTCCCCCCCTTTGAGCCTGCTGCTACAGCAAAGTTAAAATTCCTCTCTTGGAAAACAGCCTTACTTCTAGCCATCACTTCAGCAAGAAAAGTGTCTGAGTTACAGACCTGTATGGCTGTGGAACCCTTCATTATCTTCCATGCGAACAGGGTTTCCCTCAGAACTAACCCATGTTTTATGCCCAAGGTGGTATCCAGTGTGGCTTTAAACCAATCCATCCATTTACCAACCTTTTTTCCTAATCCTCAGAATAAAGGGCTAAGGATCCTGCACTCCTTGGACGTGCACAGACAGCTCAGGTTCTACCTTGACAGGACTAAACCTTTTAGAAAATCTGACCAGCTGCTAGTCAGCTTTGCTACAGGGGCAGAGGGCAAGGCCATTTCAAAGCAAACCATTTCTAAATGGATAGCACACTGCATCTATTTATGCTACAAACACCATGGAAAACCTACCCCACAGAGGGATCGGGCTTCATTCCGCTAGGGCTACCTCAACCTCTACAGCATTTGGGGGAGTCCCTACCAGGGACATCCTGGAAGCTGCAGCCTGGAGTTCTGTACACACCTTCACCAAGCATTACCACTTACCTATTTTTTATAAATCCAGAGCTGGATTTGCCACTGCAGTCTTACAAGGCCTGCTAGCCAGCCCTACTACGTCTTGACTGCCTCCACCCTTCCTCAGCTTTGGGAATCAACCCAAGTGTGATGACTGCAACAGTGGAACACGAAGAATATAGTACAGTTGTGTACACTTACCATAAATGTAGATGTTCGAATGTATTCACTGTTGCATTCCTGTTTACCCTCCCTCCAGCCCCCTGCCTTTCTATACTTTCTACCTATCCTCTTTTTGGCCATATCTTATGGCATTGGTATTTACTTTGTACTGGAGGTGTTCCACACCATGTGATTGCTTCCTATTTTGGTGGCTCCTGACATCTGGGGCAAGAAAAACTGATGTAATGGCGTCGGCTGCATGTTTTATACCCCTGACGACCCGACGTCATGGAAGAGGCGACAGCATCTGACGCAAAAATCCAAGACTCTGGTATTCAGGGTGCCTGAGGGCTACCTGCAGGCAGATAACCCAGTTGTGATGACTGCAACAGTGAATACACTCAAACATCTACATTTATAGTAAGTGTACACAACTGTATTATCTACAGCATTTGTGTATGTGGTGACCTTTACCGCCATTTCTGAACAGATCTGGGTGCTTCCTTTGAGATTGCGGACATATGTGAAGAAGGTCTTATGATTGTCTCTAGTAGATGTGGCCAATTTGGACTCGAAGTTAACTTTAGAGGATTTCACTAGTGCACTTATTTGCTTGTTCAGGCTAAGGAGCGCTTGCTTCCAGTTGGGCACCTGCTCCTTCTTGGTCCTGGACAGCAATTTTTTCCTTTTGTTACATAGTTTATTTATTGCAGATGTCCACCAGACAGGTTTACTCTTCCTTGTGGAGGATGATTTTGTCCTGTCAGCTGTTCCTGATTCCATGCATCTGTATAAATGCCCGTATAGTACTTTGGTGTAGATTTGGACATTGGTGCCAGTTCCTACAGTGGGGGAGGGGTGTGTGAAGCTGTTTATACCATCCCTCTTTTCCTGCCATGTAAACTAGGCCTTGGAGCAGAAGGAGAAGGAAAGAAAGATAGCAAAATCAGCAAAGAAAATGGTAAGCTGAACAAGGATCTAGGCCTAACAGACTCCACCTCCAGGGGTCAAACAGGGACTCAGCAGAACACCTTCCTTTTCCCCTTTACATCGCACCCCAACACAGATCCCCGTTACCCTAGCAAAGCATGGAAGCAGGCTTTCTCTGTTCATAAAAACATGGCAAAACATTACTCAAGACAACTGAGTCCTCCTGTAATTGTAAGGGCAGTGTACAAATTGCAGTTTGCATTCCTTTCAAGACTCACAGGTATCCCATCCATGCCAAAAGGGCAGGTCAAAGAAGCACTGTCCCAGGTAAAGCTTCTTCAAGAATAGGACTTCATAGAACCAGTCCCTGAAAAAGACCTGGTAATAGGGTACTACTTAGTACTCTTCGTAGTACCAAGAAAAGAAGGCAGTTGGAGACCAGTTCTAGATCTGTCAAGGCTAAACAAGTTATTAGTGGTTCCCAAGTTCAAGATGCTTACTCTACAGAAGCTCCTACCAATGCTTAACCCTTAGGCTGTCATGGTTACCTTGGGTCTCAAAGATGCCTACCTCCACTTACTCATAGCAAAGTATCATAGGGGGTATACGTCCTCGTCAAGGCAGGTGGGATTCACTTTCATTTGTAAGCATTGCCTTTTGGTTTATCTGCTACTTCCAGAAAGTTCATAAAATGTCTGACTGTAGTAGTTGCCTTTTGCAGGACCAAAGACGTGCAGATCTATCCATTCATAGATGATTGCCTGATCTAAGCAAGTTCTGTGAAGGAGATGGAAGCTTCTCTTCATCTGCCCATGACCTGCTTTTCAGACCTGGGTGGGATGCTCCCTAAATTTAGAGTGTGAGAAATAAATCCCACACTGGGGCTTTCATGCCCTGTGATTGTTCTGCCTGGGGCCAGAGCTTGATGAACCCAATTGTCCTCAGTGTGCTCACTGTAATTCTAGGACCAGATGACTTGTAAAAGTAAGGGAGGAAGAACCAAGGGTGATCTTAATTGTACCCTTCTGTCCAAGGCAGCATTGGTTCCCCCTGCTGCATAATTTGAGCAGACAAGAACCATGGTTGCTGCTGCAGAAGGTGGACCTCTTGACCCAGAATAAAGCTGCCATTATCCACCCAACTTGAACACGCTGAAGTTTGCAGATTGGATGATATGTCCTTATCCCTCAGGGTCAGCTGTTAGACAAGGATGTCCTACTTATCTTGAAAGAGGCCAGAAGACCCAGTATTAGGAAATCATACAGCTCTAGATGGAAAAAAATCATGATATGGTGTCAGACCAAGGGCCAGCATCCTCACGTAGCATATGTCCCCTTGGTTTTAACTTGTTTGATGGAGCTTTTCACCAAGGGGTTATCTTACTTCTCCATTAAAATTGATGCCTTTGCTTGTCTGGCAGTGCAACACCCTTTGTTTTCTCAGCCTATGATAAAGCAGTTCCTCAAAGGCGTTATCCACTTGAGGCCATCCAGGAGGACTCCTTCTGGTACCTCAATTTTGTATTATAGAAACTCACCTTGCCTCCTTTGAACCTGCTGCTTCCACGGACATCAAATTTATATCATGGAAAACAGCCTTCGTCACAGCTGTCACATCAGCTAGGAGAGTTTCTGTGTTACAGGCACTAATTTGTAAAGAATCTTTCTTCAGGTTTCACCCAGACGGAGTTTTTCTTAGAACTAACCCCACCTTCATGGCCAAGGTGTTAATAGAGCTTTCCCTGAATTAAACAAAAGAAAGAGAACTTTGTATTTACTGGATATGCAGAGACAGCTCAGATTTTACTTGGATAAAACAAAACGTTTCAGAAAGTCTGATCAACGTTTTGCATTCTTTACTCAACAAATGAAGCAAACCAGTAAGTAAACAACCAATCTCTAACTGGATTTTTAACTGGATCTCCCTTTGCTACAAACATCATGGCAAAAAAGTACCTGAGCACATTAAGACTCATTCCACAAAGGCCACAACTATTACTGCTGCCTTTGTCGGAGTGTGTGTGTGTGCGGGGGGGCTCCACCCAAGATATTCTGAAAGCAGCTACCTAATCCTCGGTACACACCTTTTCTAAGCACTAAAATTTAGCCTGTATCACTAGAGCCAGAGCTGTGTTCACCTCTGCAGTTCTACAAGGGCTTCTCATTCTTCTGCCTTATACCTGTTCTAAAGCCACCCTTCTTATAGCTCTGGGAATCTTCCCATATAGTTACTACTGCAACAGTGAGACACAATGAACGTAGTATAGTTGTGTCTACTTACCATAAAATTAATATGTTCAACTGACTTCATTCTTGCATTATCCTTTCCCTTCACCTTTCCCTCTGTAATGACTCTGGGTCAGGATTGGCTCCCTTATATCCCTGTCCTTAAGGTCCCCTCCTCATTTAAGCATCCCTTTCAGGTCATTTTTACCCTTACCCAGCTGGGGACATTATGGGTGGGTTGTGCTCCTGGAGTAGAGTTAAGAGAGTGGGAATCCCTGGTATGAAAGGCAGGCCATGGTCAGATAAAAAGAAGTTTCCAGCATCTTCACAGAGATTCCTTGGTTCAGGCAGTCATCTAGATGTGGGTAGCTTTGCATGCCTTTGGTCTTGCAAAAGGCAACTACTGTAGCCAGAGATTTTGTATGCACAGGATAGAAGCTGATGGTCAGATTTCATGGAGACATGGCATTCCCAGGAAAACAATATAATTTTAGAACTAGTCTTATACCGTAGCTCATAGAATTGACCAACATGGTAGCATCGCAATACTTGAATTAAGGCATTTGACAGTGCTCACATACCTTTTCTATTTAAAGTATTAAATGAATACTTGTTTCTGAATAGTGTTGTGCAACCCATCAAATCTATACATGATTCAGGCTCCACCTGCATCATTAATTAATGACAAATCCTCACTTCATATAACAGTCTCTCTATATGTACGTCATAGATGTGCCCTTTGACATTGTGTATGTTAATTTTATTATTTAAACTTTTCTGTTTCAAACTTGGTATTCCCTCCTTTATAGGGACTAAGTTTAATGCATGTACTAATGTCACCTCATTTGAAGATAATGCACTATTTCCATAATACATCAATATCTACTTCATACCTTTTGCAAATATTTGAAGAATATAGTAAAGTTTCAAATTATAAATGAACTCTTGAAAATCTATCCTATTTTCATCAAATGCTTCAAACAGTGTTTTGTACTCATCACTCATTAATCAAATAAATATCTCAACAAAGACACTGAAATACTTGGGCTTTAAATATAAGCCTAACACATGCTTACTTGTATAGGTAGATCTCACCTTGGTCTTAGATAAAATAATGGGCTGCCACTCAACACAGTATTAATAGGTGCCTTAAATGTTAATGACTGTACTGCTCCCAACCAATCTGTTGTAATGTTTCTGTTCAGCAATTTGGAATAAATGGGTAAAGAACCTATGAGACCCAAACAACTGAGAGGCAATAACTCCATTCTCACCCTCATTATAACCAACTTAAAAGTCAAATGCAAAAGAAGTCAGTATACTGCCTAAGTGATCACTGCCCAGTTGTTTCTCCTTGGTCCTGTAAAGAATCAATTTAAAGAAGTAAAGAAACAACCTTATACCATTTCGCGTTAACCAGTCTCATAAACTAAGCAGCCACTACTAAATGAGAACCTGCAAACCATTGATTGATCCAGTTCCATAGATCTAAACACAGCCTTTGCCCACTTGTTAGAAACTCTGAGCCAAATTAAAGATTTCATGTTCCCAAGTTTAAAAAGGAGGCTAAGGGGCAAAAATGTCATTGGCTTTCAGAGCAACTAAACCAGCTGTTTAATTGCAGGTATTTAGCCTGGAATTAACACCAGCAACCCTTAAACAACCAACTACATGAAAGGCACAACCCCCTCAGGAAAAGGGCCGATATTGCTGCCAACACAGCAAAGGTGTAATTTCTTATAGAAAAACAGACCACACTAGCCTCCAACCCAAAACGCTTATGGAAAGAGCTAAAATCTTTAACAGACAGTATCACTGACTCCACACAATCAGCCAATAGTGCAATAGGAAACATTAACTTTGTTAACTCATTCAAGCCTGTAGCGTCTTTTTTGTATACTTCCAATTAACACCTATAGCCCCTTATGGCGTCCAGACCTTTCTTGGGTCTGACTTTTTAACAAAGTGATTTACCAGCTTAAAATAGGCAGACTTAGAAAGGGCAAAGATTTATTAATAAAATGACACTGATTGTTAATTTAGGATGTCCTGCAGTAGAAAAGCCTTGATTATCTTATGCTTTTTAAGTTAACCTTTCAGAAAATGCTGTGGAATGCAAAGATATTTGCAGGCTGTAAGATGTGCAACATTCCACACCACATAGGTGGTAATGAGTTAAGCACTATAACAATTGCCTAATAGACACTGTTAATGACCTGCCGAAAAACTGCATCGATGTTAAGACCCCCCCCCCCCACCAGACACACACACACAATTGACAATACAACACAAGACTCCTAAATTCAGTCTGCCCAACTGTACACAGCTTACAGCTCAACATTTACTTTAGGTATTTCACTGTTAATGGATTCTAAACAGCTCTTCTCAACATAAATGGAAAAAACAGTTCTAAGCTATCAAACTACAGCCACCGTCATGAAAATGTTATTTCCATTTATAGCAGCACCCCTCACTCATATATTCAATCACTCCTTAACCACTCCTATTTTTTCCACAGCATTTGAGCACTCACACATCATTCCTGTTTTCAAAAAAAGCAAAACCTAAGGAATACGAAGATTACAGATGTATAGCTAACCTATGCACTATAACAAAAATCTGAAAAATGTATATTCAAACAACTCTGGGATCAAATAAACAAATGTGGACTTTTTGTGATAACATGGTTTCAGAAATTCTTTCAGTGCCATGATAATGTTATGTACAACCAGTGACACAATTTATAGCAATATTAGTGCTTCAAAACAAATGCGATCTGTTCATTAACATAACAAGAATATTTTAAACAGTAAATCATAACCTACTCCTCTACAAACTTGGCAAATTCAGTTTTTGACCAAATACAAAAGATAAGATGGTTTTAGAGTTACCTCCAAAACTGAACATTCCATGTACATCTAGGAACCTGGCTTTTCACTGAAGGCACTATTAAAGTAGAGTCCTACAAGGATCCTTTGTTGTACCACTGTTATTTTACCTACTCACCAATGATATATCTGCTGACCTGTCCCAACTGAACTTTATGCAGATGATATCTTGTTACATGAATCATGTAAGACCACCTTGACCCTTCAATGCAAACTACAGTCTAACCTTACATATTTATGCATCTGTATGAATAAACATATTCTCCTAATCAATCCCCTAAAGTCTAACATCGTATTTGTCTCTGCTGCATAAACTCACTAAATCTCCAAATCTAATGATTACGTTTATGGGGAGCAACCCACTACCTCTAGTAAATGAACAGAAATACATAGGGATCAACTTGGACAATTGACTAAGCATATTGATAGTATGGCTAGGATGAGAAGACTTCAAATTTTAAGCTTTGAACACTGTGCTTGTCCAGGTCAAAGATCAATGTAAAACAGGAAGACCAGTAATGAAATGGAGTGATACAATAACTACAGTGTCAGTGGTCAGTCTCCTGACTGAATACAGAACATAGTTCAAGGATATCCATCTTTAGAATTGCTGTGAGTTAATATTTATTCAGTGGCATGTAACAACAAAATTGTTAAACTTATATGATTTCACTTGTTTAGAAATATTTTAAAAAGTAAGTGCTAAATGTGGGATGGTATAATTGTCTTAATGATTTACCTATTAGTAATGTTAGTGCATGTAAGAATAGAATGATATCTGTAATTACTGCTTATATATGTTTTTATTGTCAAGCACTGGACCGGGGGAGGGTTGATATTTTGATTATAATGGCATTTTTTTAAGTCTTCTCTTCACTCATGGAGATTTTCATCAGTGTTCCTCCAGCTTACCTCATTTCTGTTCTCATGAATGATAAATGCATTTCTTCACACAGATTTCAATCAGAAATGTGTATCAACAGACTAGTATTTAAAAAGATTTGGATGCAACTTAGCTATTGTGCATTCTTGAATAAACTTTCCCTTGTTTGAAAGTTGAAAAGATCGATGTGACACTTGTCTATCATTAGTTGGTTTCATTTTTGAATGTCATACATTAAATAGACTCAGATAGAAGTTAACTTACTATAGGGTATTGTAGCTCATACAGCAGTGATGTGTTGCATGTTTTTTAACTTAATGTGTTTAATGCAAAGTAAAAAAAACTTTCTGAGTAATAAAAAAATAAGAATGTCTTTATATCAAAGTTCTCTTTTTAAGATGTATTTATTATTCAACCAGTCTTTTAGCGCAGATGGATTTGTGTGCAAAATAGCTTGCATTTGTACTCAAGTGAATTGAAATTTGTTGTCAAAATCCCCACCTTCTTTGACAGTTCAGGAGATGCTGTACCACCATAAATGTAAACTATGCAAATAAGGACATACATATTATGATGTCAAGGAAAAACTTGGATGTTAGCTCAATGAACTGAGAGCACTTTACTAAATGTAATAGTCACTATTACACAGAGATTGGGTGAATAATTTGGGTAAATATTATAGCAATAACCCACGCCTGGGTGTGGGTAATGCTAAATTTACCCACGGTTGGCGTGGTTTGGTCCCGAGGCGCCCGGGAAACAAAGCCAACCGTGGGTAAATTTAGCATTACCCACACCCAGAAGTGGTTATTATTATACCATGACATTATTTAAGAAAAGAAACTGTTACTTTTCTTAAATAATGGCATAGTATAATGCCTGTTTACTGCCCTTCCGCAGATGTCTGGCATCCGCGGCAGTTCTGATGTACTGCGTGCCTGCGCAGTACATCAGAGCTGTGGGCAAAAGCAACGGAGAAAGCAAGATCTCCGTTGCTTTTGTTTTAGTGTTTCGCTATGTTAAATGAGTTTAACATAGCGAGACAGTTTTAAAATAAGCAACGGACATCTCCGTTGCTTATTTTAAAACTGTCTCACTATGTTAAACTCATTTAACATAGCGAGACACTAAAAAAAAGCAACGGAGATCTTGCTTTCTCCGTTGCTTTTTTTTAAAACACTGTCTCGCTATGTTAAATGGGTTTAACATAGCGAGACAGCTTTAAAATAAGCAACGAAGATCTCCGTTGCTTATTTTAAAGCTGTCTCTCTATGTTAAACCCATTTAACATAGCGAGACAGTGTTTTAAAAAAACGAGTTATACTAATGGAAAAAAGTCCGGGCGACCGGACCTTTTTCCATTAGTATAACTCGATTTACAACGGGCACGCTGGCCAATCAGCGTGCACGTTTTGGGGGGGTCATGGTATAATTATTATTTTACAAGAACATGATGAATTGACAAAATGATTTATGCAACCTTCGTATATTTCTTATGCTGTAAATATATGTACATCTACTTGCTGTGTTGTCTATTTTGTCTAACTTCTAATGAACTTCATGACACTGAATTACAGTAATCCTCTTTTAGAAATGTCTTTATTCCTGTTATATTCTACAAGCCTCCATGTGCACTGCTACCAGTGAATTTAGCTTGTCTGGTTATGTCTTTGTGATCAGGTCATGGTTGAAAATTGTCTATGAATAAGCTACCACCACCAGCTTGTTAACAAAATAAACACTCACACAAACAAATAAATGTAAATAAATAACATTTAGCTACTCTGCTACTCTTTCCTTGTCTTTTAAAACCCTTGTAATCAAAATAGTTACATTTCACCATTGAAAATATCTTAAGGAAGTGAAACCAGTTCTTACTTAACTGTGTAAAGTGTTGAATTTTGTCACTCTGATATTAAGTAGTTTGTATTTGGTATTGTTTGCAGGCATTGGCAGTGGAATGTCGTACTTGCCAACAGTGGTCATGGTGGGTCATTATTTTCAGAAGCGCCGAGCACTTGCCCAAGGACTCAGCACAACTGGATCTGGTTTTGGGACATTTCTAATAACCATTTTACTGAAGTATCTCTGTAGGAAATTTGGATGGAGAGATACAATGTTTATTGTGGGAGCTATTTGTTTGAACCTTTGTGTGAGTGGAGCTTTACTGAGACCAATGCCAGTAAGTAAGATGAAGAAAAGGTGCAGTGGAACCATCTGGAAAGAAAATTGCAATAATTCCTCCCAGGCAATGGATATTAATGAAGGAGAAGAAAAACAAAAAACAGAAAGAGAAAACAGCAAGAGCTGCTCAAGCCTAAATGAAAACAAACATTTTCTAGTTACAGAACAAAAACAGGAAAAAGGAAATCAAGAAACATATGCATTTTCTAATGAAAATACTGAGCACTTTCAAATCACTGAAAATAAAAGAGAATACAAAAAGGAAAAACAATACAAAAGGAACATTTATCCTCTCAGCCTATTTAAAGCAGTAGGTCAACTAACAAATTCCATTAAAAGGGGATTTTGGACGTGGCAATCAAGTTACTTTGGAAGTGCATCCCTTTTCAAAAACAAGGCCTATATGGCATTTGTTTTCTGGGCTCTATTTGCATATGCAGCCTTTGTTATTCTCTTTATTTATCTCCCAGAAATAGTGAAGTTATATGGTTTGTCAGAGCAGAACGACACTTTTCCATTAACCTCGATCATAGCAATAATTCATATCTTTGGAAAAATTATACTTGGTTTGCTGGGAGACGTTACATGTATCAGTGCTTGGAATGTATTTTTGTTAGCAAATTTGACACTGTGTATTTGCATTCTTATTGTGCCATTAATGCACTCTTACATTGGTCTTGCTTTCATATGTGCCCTAGTAGGATTTTCTGGTGGATATTTCTCTATAATGCCTGTCGTGACAGAAGATTTGGTTGGGATTGATCACCTTGCTAATGCATACGGCATCATTATTTGTGCAAATGGCATATCTGCTCTTTGGGGTCCACCATTTGCAGGTAAGTTTTCATAGTATTCCAGTGGTTAGCATTACAGCGTTTACTGGCCTTTGTTAACTCATACTGAACATATACAATGTTGCCCTACATAATTTATATTGTCAGCACAGTAGCTTAGTAGCTTAAAAATAATTGTAGACACCATATCTCTAAAGTGCTCTCCCCTT
Organism: Protopterus annectens; assembly: GCF_019279795.1. Lineage (NCBI taxonomy): Eukaryota > Metazoa > Chordata > Ceratodontiformes > Protopteridae > Protopterus > Protopterus annectens. The sequence continues at coordinate 1,188,613,984 of NC_056735.1, read as the reverse complement.
TCCCTATAAATATGCTTAGTAAGAAGAAGCCAAGCAAGGATGTTTTCCTAACTGTTAAGCTTTATACTCTCTTTACTTCCAAGAACTACACACACACACACACACACACACACACACACACACACACACACACACACACACACACACACACACACACACACGCGCAATACACACAGAGACACATACACATTGACACAATACAAGCACACACACCTTTTACTTGAATGATAGCATCAGTGCTTGGCAGTATATCATGATGGCACTGTCTGGAGTAAATGTTTGCATCTGTGCAGTATTTTCATTACCCTGGAATATGCATAATACTAAACTGTTTTCAGAAGCTTGCTACAAGAAAATGACTGCTTTTCCAGTACTGAAATGGTGATAACTTAAGGATTTTCTCTGTGTCTGTTGTCCTCTGATTTCTCTCTGTGGCTGTTGTCCTGTAATCCTAATGCCTTTGCTGTAGTCAGTGTATAAATCACTGACTGCTTTAACAAATGACTTGAGCTAGGAACTTTTAAGTGCAGCTTGTACTTCACTTGTCAGTATTGGAAGGGGAGCTGATATCTAGGTTTGCAGTGCATAATGATCTGTATTTGCTGGCTAGGTTCAACAGCAGTTTATTAAAATCACTGATGATTGTTTTCTTAAATGCCTCCAGTTTACAAAAGTGGCAGACACCTTCTTATTTGTGTCCAAGACGTTGGCAAACGTCTGATGTTAAGTTGTCAAACTCGCCTTCATTCTTGCTGGATGGGTTCGGAGCCGATCCTCGGCTCCGACTCGGCACTTGCTAAGCTCGAGAGCTAATTTTTACCAGCTCGAGGCAACCCTATATCCCATGATGCAAGGCGTGACTACCCCAGATCTCGTTTGCCGCTTCGCGAAGAGGTCTCCTTTTACCAGCTCAGGTAAAGTTTTAGTATTTTATACTAAAGTTCAGTCAAAAAAATTTCCATTTTCCTGATTTCCTTTCTTAAGAGTTAGTTTTAACTAATATCTAACTATCTTGCCCTATATTCCCTTTCTCCCTTATATAGGGATAGTTTTTCCTCCCTTCAGGCCTTAAGCCTCCCGTCCATTAATTTTCTGTCAGGGAGTGTGTGTGTGTTTTTCAGTTTTCCCTATTTTTTATTAGATAACTGTGTGACTGGTGTGTGTCTGTGTGTTTTGTGTTTGGCATACCATGTCAAAAGAAGTAAAGATCTCAGGCTTCAAGAAGTGTGACTCGTGCTGTCAGAAAATGTCTCTGACAGACGGTCACACTTCTTGTGTGTACTGCCTGGGGCCTTTACACCTGCAGGACTCCTGTGCTATTTGTCACTCCTTCAGCCAGAGAGTCCTGCAGGAATGTAGAAACAAGTTAATTCTACATGGCTTGTTGAAGCCAGAGGGTTCCCCGACCAAGACTGGGTCGGCAAAGCCCTCTAAGCCACCTAAAGCCCAGGCTGTGGTTCCTAAGCCTTCGGCGGTGTCTCCGACTCCTTCGGAGTCGAGATCGGCTCCGGCTGGAGCCGATCTTTCTACCTCTGAGGTGGTGGTATCGGCGCCGTCTGGCTCCGATACACTTGCACCTATGTCGATGTCGGCTCCGGCCAGAGCCGACGTCTCCTTAACCAGGACTGGTGCCGATAAGCTGTCGGCTCCATCTGGAACCGAAGGGTCTTCGGCTCCGTTGGCTCTTTCTAAGAAGAGATCTCGGTCCCCTTCCCTGGAGTCGATTTGCTCGGCTCCGGGATCTCCTCTACTTTCGGAGCGGAGCCATCGGAGCCGATCTTCAAGGTCTTCCAGGCTGTCAAACCATGACTTGGAGAGGGTGGTAAGTAGACTGCTGAAGTCACAGGCACTGGCCCAGATGCTCCATAGCCCGTCTCAGCAGATGACCGCTATCCCTCATCCCCCTGAAATTCCTCCTCCGACTCTCCTTCATTGTTCGGAGCCGGAGCTTCTCGGAACGTTGACCGTGGGTGCGCCGGAACCGATACTTCCCCTGTCGGCTCCGTCGTCTTCGACTCCGATTTCCTCCATGAGACCTTCCTTGGAGGGATCCGGTCGTCGGGTCTCCCTTGTCGGCTCCGAGGGGGCGAGTGGCATCGGACCTTTGTCCGACCCCGCTCTCCCTCTTGGAGCTTCGGCATTGGCGAGCTCGGCACCGACATCGGCCTCGGAGCCTTCTCTTTCGGTGGGACCAGGGATTTCTGTCTCTTCGGAGCGGGAGTCTTCTGGCCTCCCTGGGAGGGGAGCCTTTGAGGTGATGAGGAGTGTTCTAGCCCCGGAGCTGAGTCAACGGTCAATTCCATTAGCTCCTCCCTCTTCGGTGCCTGTTGATGTCTCTTGCCATTCTCTTGCTCCCGGACCCAGAGATCCATCGCCCCAGGTTTCCCCATTGGGAAGAACGTCCTCTTCTGAGGTTTCTCCTGATCCTTCCGGAGAACCCCCACGTAAGAGGACGTGCAAGAGGAAGCACACAGACTCCCCCGAGTCTACGACATCAGATACCGACTTAGATGAGTCGGAGGGTTCCCCACGGTCCCCCTCTGAGGATGTCTCCTTTTCAGACATCCTGGAACTCCTTAAGCAGAGGGGGAACTGGCCTTCCATTAACCCCTCCGAGGATGAGTCGGTATACCTGGAGGCTTTTGGATCTCGACCCTCCACCTCCTGGGTGTCTCCGCCTTTCGACCCGCTCATGCAAGTGGTGGCACGAAAGGCATGGGCGGCCCCGGATTCTGTGGAACCAGTCCCCAGGAGGCCTTCTAAATTCATCACGGCCCCCGCAGACAAACATTTTCATACCAAGGGTGTCCCTGTTGATGCCATGGTGGTGGTGGCTGCCACCAAGAAGGAACTTGCCGATCCTTCTGTACCTGTCCATCCTCCTAACAAGGACTCTAGGACCATGGATAGGTACGGTAAGCGGATGTTTTCTTCAGCGACCTTTGCTATGCGCTCGCTTAACTATCTCTGTCACTTTACCCGGCTTCAGAGAGACATTCTCAAGGAACTAGGTGAGGTAGTTCAGGATCCATCAGCTGCTGGGGCTCAAGAAAAGATTGCCTCACAGCTCGGAATCCTAAATTCTATAACTAACTCCTCCATGCGACTCATTTCTTATGCAGCCGATGGGGCGAATAGAGCCGCAGGCACAGGAGTGGCACTAGGGCGTCAGTCCGGGATGCGGCTTTGTAATTTCGCGGACCCCTTTAAGGCGTCCTTCACTAATACTCCCTTCGATGGTTCGGCTTTGTTCGGGCCTCAGGTGAAGGACACATTGACCAGGTGTGAGCAAGACGGCAAGACTCTTTCTGCCGTAGGAGTCCATTTCTCCACCCCTTCAAGACCCTATCCCAAAGGGCAGAAGGGAGGGAAAATGTGGTTCCGTAAATCTCAGGGAGTCACGCCGGACGCACGTGGTCAGTTTACCCCCAGAGGCAGAGGGGGTAATAACAATAGACGCCGCCCTAGGGGCAGAGGGGGTCTGCAGAATCAGGGCAGCAGAGAGCCTCTCTCTCTGATAAACCCTTCCAGCACCCCTGAGGTGTTGCCCGACTGTCCACCCTTGGAGGCAGTTGGGGGAAGATTGTCGCTGTACCCAACAGCCTGGCTTTCCCTTTCTCAAGACAAATGGGTACAGTCGATCATATCCGAGGGTTACAATATCCCTTTCATGAGATATCCTGCTCCTCATCAATCCCTCCCGGACGTTTCACCCGGTCTAAGGGAGTTGGCAAAGCTGGAGGTATCAAAGCTCCTAGCAAAAAGAGCCATCCAACTAGTACCAGCAGACCAGGTAGGATCCGGAATCTACTCCAGATTCTTTTTGGTTCCCAAAAAGACGGGAGATTGGAGACCAATTTTAGACCTCAGCAAACTAAACAAGTTTGTCAAGAAGGCAAGGTTCCGGATGGTCACGCTTCAGTCCATTCTACCCTTTTTGGGCAAGGACAACTGGATGTGCTCAATAGACCTTCAGGATGCGTACTATCACATAAAAATTCACAGGCGCTCCAGAAGGTTTCTCCGCTTCCAGCTGGGGACCAGTCATTTTCAATTCAGAGCCCTGCTCTTTGGTCTCACTACAGCCCCCAGAGTGTTTACCAAATGCATGGCAGTGGTCACGGCTCACCTGAGACGTCAAGGATTCCAGGTGTTTCCGTATCTAGACGACTGGCTCCTCTCTGCCACCACCAGGCATCAATTTCTCAAGGCCAGGGACTACACTCTTCACATCTTAACCAGTTAGGGATCTCTATAAACTTCGAAAAATCTTCATTGTCTCCTTGCCAATCTATTACCTTTATAGGCGCAGAATTAGGCACTGTCGGGATGTCAGCAAGACTCACAAACCAAAGAATTCTGGACATCTAAAAGTATGTTCATATCATACTACTCAACAGAAAGATCAGGGCCAGATTTGTCCTGAAGGTGCTAGGTCTTATGGCTACGGCCATCGTACTGCTTCCTTTAGCTCGCTTCCACATGCGTCTTCTGCAGTGGATGTTGTTCACCCAGTGGTCATTCCAGCAGCTTCCCATGTGCCACGAGATCTTCGTGACGCAATCCTTCAAGAGTCACCTAACCTGGTGGATGTCTTCTCCACAACTCCATCAGGGCCGACTGTTTGTTCTCCCAGTTCTGGTTGCCACAGTCACTTCGGATGCCTCTCTGATCGGGTGGGGGGGGCATTATCGGGGCAGGATGGTCCATGGGACTTGGCAACCCATAGAATACCATCTGCACATAAATGTCCTAGAGATGAGAGCGGTGCTTTTAACGTTGCAAGCCCTCAGCGACTTTCTTCCTTTAGGGACTATTGCAGTTCAGACAGACAACATGTCCGTAGTCTGGTATATCAACAAACAGGGTGGGACCAAGTCCTATCCACTGTGTCGAGAAGCTCTCAGACTTTGGCAATGGGCAATCTCCTCTCATCGGTTTCTGATAGCAATGCATATCCCCGGGAAATCCAACCTCTTAGCGGACAGACTGAGCAGAGCTATTCTCATGCCATACGAGTGGTCTCTCAAACAATCAGTAGTGGACGGAATTTTTCAGAAGTGGGGCATCCCTTGCTGCGACCTTTTTGCTACACCCCAAAACAGCAAATACCCAGACTTCTTCTCCCTCTTTCCACTACCAGGCCATCCCCCCAGAGACGCTCTAACCCAGGATTGGCCCCGGGGACTTCTTTATGCCTTTCCTCCATTCCCGCTGATACCTCAAGTGATTCAGAAAGCTACCGTCTTGAGAGCCAAATTGATTCTCATTGCCCCTTACTGGCCTCGACAAATTTGGTTTCCGTCCCTACATCGTCATCTCTTGGTTCAGCCTTGGTATCTGGATCCAATTCCAGATCTTCTGACCCACCATTCAGGTCATCTGCACCAGGCCATTCATTCTCTCAACCTCACTGCTTGGTTGCTCCACTTCCTTCCTTAGCCAGGCTTCCTATGATTTCTAATCCCGTGCGAGATATCATAGTAGCTTCTCTAAAGTCCTCTACCAGAAGGATTTATGCTAGTAAATGGCAGCGTTTTTCCTTCTGGGCAACGTCTAGGGACATAGATCCCTTTACTGCTCCAGTGCAGTCAGTCTTGGACTTCCTAGCTGAGATTTTTCAATCGGGTTCTTCTTCCTTGACAGTTAAGGTTCAGCTGGCAGCGATCTCAAATTTTCATGTTGGCTTAGCGGATCAAAACATAATGTCTCACAAGCTTTGCAAAGCCTTTCTTAGAGGGATCTTTCTGCTGAAACCCCCAGTCAAAGATCCCCCTCCGGAATGGGACCTGAATTTAATGCTGGCATCCTTGATTCTGCCCCTCTTTGAACCGGCTGCTACATGCTCATTAAAATTTCTTTCCTGGAAGACAATTTTTCTGGTTGCTGTTACTTCAGCCAGGAGGGTGTCTGAACTTCACGCTCTCTGTGTCTGTCCCCCATACTTGGTTTTCCACAAAGATAGAGTGTCTTTAAGAACTAATCCATCTTTTTTGCCCAAGGTTGCTTCCCAGACGAATATTAACCAATCTATTGAATTGCCAGTTTTTTCCCTAATTATTCTGATAGAACGGAACAGAAACTTCATTGTTTGGATGTCCATCGCCAACTCAGATATTACTTGGACAGAACTAAACGATTCAGAAAATCTGATCAACTGTTTCTTTCTTATGCAGAAAACAGAAAGGGTCTTCTGGTCTCCAAGGTGACCTTATCCAGATGGCTGTCTTCTATAATTTCTCATGTTTATCTCCTTAGGGGCAAGCAACTGCCCTCGAAACCAAACGTACATTCTACCAGGCGCCTAGCCACTTCCACAGCATTTCAGGATAGGCTACCTATTGACACCATTTGTGCAGCAGCCACTTGGGCCACTCCTCACACCTTTGTCTCTGTTATGAAATTTATTATTGAGTGTAATGACCAACGCATATGTATGTTGTTGACTGAATTGGATGAACTTAACAATAACATTGTACATGATTTACTATATGATGAATATGAAACGTATTACGAATCACAGTTCAGTTGGGTAGCTGGAGTTATAGACAAGCAATTTGAACGCAAATGCAATAAGTTGAACCGTGATTTGGAGCAGTAAAAAAAGGGTGATGTATATAGGTGGGAGAAGAGTCATAACAATATTCAATATGACAAGTACAAAACATCTAAAGGGAAGGGGAAATTTAGGGGATATTCTAGTAACAACCAGAGATTTAGGTCGTATAATCAATATAGGGGAAATTACAATGAGTTTAACAACTATGAAAATCAACCATACAATCAGGATTTTTTAGAGAGAGAACAGGATCGGGAGGGGGACCAAAGGAGGTACCATCAAGGAAGGGAAGGCTATGTGGGGAGAACGGGGAGAGGGTAAATATTATACCCAAGCCTGTCCTAATGGACCCTTCTCCTGAGATTGTTAAGGTTAATGAAATCATTAGCTCTTATGACAACTTTTATATATACAATTACACCGATGTGGAACTTAAAAAAGAACATTTTACACTTTTGTCTAAGGGGATGAAGTTTATACCCCATGGGACATTCAATTTGGTAGATAGTATAGTCGATATAAAGAAATATGTAAGAAAACTCAATCTTAGTGTGAAATATGATGGTATACCCAATGTACACAAAGAGTTTGGGACCAACAGCACATACACGCCACCTCTCAACAGTTTGTTGGATACTTTCGAGAAACTGGTCATAAGTGATTTATATAAGTACAGCAAATGGAGTAAGACCAGTATGAGGTTTAATTTAACTAAGGAAGAACAGGGTATACTGAAAGAATTACAGGAGGACCAAAAGATCCGTATTATGAAACCGGACAAGGGGGGCGGGGTAGTGCTATATCCAGCTAGTGATTACAAAAACAAAATTATGGGTTTGTTGTTAAACTCTGGAAAATATGTGATTTCTTCTAGGAATGAAGTCCACATAGGGTATCATAAGGTGGACTTGCTGTTAGAGGACCTACTATTGGAAGAAAGAATTGGAATTGATTTATATAAGTTTCTGAAAGTTGAGAACCCCATCATAGGAACAATTGTTGGTATTCCAAAAGTCCATAAGGACATTAATGATCCACCGTTCAGGCCCATCATTTCGGGGAGTCAGGCTAAGACCTTTCCTTTCGGAAGGGTTATTGACAAATGGCTCAAACCCACACTAAGAAAAATCCCCCACTTGGTATGCGACTCTTGGGACTTCCTTGGTAGATTGCAACCAGGGTTGGCCGAAGGGGTTGAATGGCTGGTGACTATTGATGTCATTGATTTATTTTCCAACATACCCAAAGAGGAAGGTTTGGCTAGATTTCATGAGAGCGTTTATAGTCTTGGAATGATACCCGGAGACAAAAATATATTGATTTTGGAGTTTATGGAGACTGTTTTGGCATACAATTACATATATTATGAAGGAGAATACCACCAACAGACAAAGGGAGTAGCGATGGGGGCAGCTTGTGCCCCCATATACGCTAACTTGGTGGTTTTCGATTGGGAAAAGGAGTACATTTTTAAATCTGAATGGTATAAGCATGTTACCTGCTACCTTCGTTTTTTGGATGACATTTTTTTACTTTGGAAGGGTAATAGTGAGGAGTTAGATAAGTTTTGTGGCTACCTAAACTCTTGCAGTAATAATTTTAAATTCACCTTCAATAAGGACAAGGTAACTATTCCCTATCTGGATGTGAGAATTACTATACAGGATGGGAAATTTAAGTCAAACATATATAGGAAAAATACTTTTAGTAATTCCTATTTGCATTTTTCCAGTAACCATCCTTGGGCCCAGAAAAGGAATATTATAAAAGGGCAATGTATCCGGGTGGCCCGGATGACATCCAATGCCAATGACCTGGAGTTGGAATTGAGGAAGGTAAAAAATTTTTTCATTGAGAGGGGGTACCCCATGGATATGATAGTTGATGTTAGTGAGTATGTGAGGAAGGAATGGGGAATTAAGTACAAGCCCCTATTAGGATCAGGGTTTGGCTTAGACAAAGGACCGGATATTGCCATAACTAACACTGATGCTGATATTAGCAAATTTAAGAAGGCATGTGTTATACAGCACTCATCACATAATAGGGACATTAAAGATATTGTTCAGAGAAACTGGACAGTTTTAAAGGCAGACAGTGACATATTGAGAGTTGTGGGGAAAGAGCCTAACTTTGTTTACAAGAATGGTTCTAACATGAAACTATTGTTGGAAAGGAAGTATGATATAAACTAAGGTAGTGATTGTGTTGGAACTTAAAAATGTGGCACTTGCCAGCAATGTCAATACATCTTTGATGGTACTACTATTACTTTACAAAATTACAACAAAGCTAAAATTGTTTTTTGTAAGGGGAATTGTAGGACAAAAAATCTAGTATATCTGGCTATATGTACACACTGTCCCTGCTATTATGTAGGCAAAACAATAAGGTGTTTGCGTAATAGAATCTATTACCATTACTATAGTATCAGGAAAAATGATGAGAATAATGCCCTTTGGAAGCACCTGAGAAATAGTAAGGACTGTTCGACATTCAAATTTGGTATATTGGAACTGGTCAAGGACAACGTGAGAGGGGGTGATATTAAAAAGGTGGTTAGTGACAAGGAAGTTAGGTGGCAAATTAGACTTAATGCCTCTGTGTACCCGGGAATAAACGACCATATTTCTATCAAACCCATATTGGATAATTCTGGGTAATTATAGGTTTCATGTAATTAACTTATAATGTATTCGAGTCTGTTATGATAAGCGTATGTTTTTTAATAAGACATGAACTTAGGACATGTACACTACTAATCCGTGTAATATTCAAGGAGTTTCAATATGTACTGCATATCTAAATGCATATTTAGCATGTTGTTCATAGACAAATGTGTTGGAAATCTCTGGGGGAGTGAGAATGATGGTTTTTGATAATTGCGTTCAGCACTTTTAATTTTTTAATTGCAAATAATTATGTCAGGTGGTTCATCAACTGTGTGTCATGTGATGTGAAGTGTATATAAATGGGTTGTGAATGTAAGTACAATTGTTCTGATGAAGTCACAGAGTGATGAAAGCGCTTAACGTTTTTATTGTGTTTTACAATAAATTTCTTTAGTTTTATCCTGACGACTGAGTACTGATTTTGTGCTGTGCTGGGCGCATTTTGCCCTTAGGAACTGGCGTGCGAATTGTTTTATATTGTGGACTGTTCCTGGTGATTGGATTAACGTGTCAATGGTTCATTGAGTGGCCGATTGCCACTATACCTATTTATGTAAATCACTTGTAAAATGTCAAACGCACAAAACTACAAAACAACATCAGTTCCAAAACATTGAACACCAAAACAATGAAATCAACAACAAAAAAAGAAATCATCTTTTATGCAAGGAGGCAAGCCCCCCCCCCCGTGTACCCCACAGTCCCTGCTACTTATATATCCCCAATGCAAGATCGCACTGCATTGAGGAAATGGCAAAAAAATACTTCATGCTTTACCATGCTGTCGCACAACTACTGGCATTTTTCAAACTTCCGCAAGTTTGATATTACATGCCAGTAGAAAAGACAGTTCGATATTTTGGGAATTTGATATACACATACACATTTACACATTTGCCAGTTTAATAGTTGCATAACTTCGAGGAAGGCAGAAATTCCTTAAAACTGCATTCATCAGTCTTGAAGAATTCCTTGTTCTGTCTTAACTTGAGTGAGCAAGGACTGATGACCTCTTGGGCTTTAATCATTAAAGTAACCCTGCAAGTAGAAACATTTTAAGAAATTGTCCTTTAATACTGTGTTGATGTCCAGTGGTGTGTGGAAAATGTTGTAAATGGTGAAAGCAGCAGATGTAGTTGTGTACTGGCTTAATACTCATTTCATCATCAGGGACTGTTGTGATGATGGAGATGAATGAAAACAAATCAAAACTGTATCTGATTATCTGATTTATGTAGATTTGGTGGGTAAGATCAGGAAAATGTGAACTAAATTAAAGTAAGAGGTAGCCCTGATTGAGCAAACTGTAATACAGCAAAATCAGAATATTACTTAAAAAAGCTGCTATCCAACATGGATACTAGGATCACAGAATGAAGTTGTCACATCACCTAGGGGCCACCTAGGAGCTTATGTTCCAGATGTAATGGCTGTTGAGGTTTCGGAACCGACTAGGACCCAGCCCATGACTTCTGTTCCTCTTTAGATTCGACCTGAGGTTTTGGAGACGGAGTGTTCAGAGCTAATGATTGTGGAACCGTCGGAGCCAACACCCCTCCCGGGCCTTTCAGTTCCAACTACTCTGACTTCTTCTGTGCCGACCTTAGAGTCTAGGAGCCGACACTCGCCGGTCGGGTCCAGAGAGGATAGTCGTACCGATCTGTTGGTTCCAACTTTGCCTCTTGGGGCCTCAGCTCAGGTGAGTTCAGCCCCTACTTTGTGCTCATACCTCTCAACCTAGAAACATCAAAAATCTGGACAAGGCCCATGAAAAATAGGTACAAATCTGTACGCTGATTAACATCTAATTTGCATACATAATTACATAACCCCACCCACTCCAATGGAATTGTGAGATACCAACTTTCAAATGCAAACTGAAAAACAGACAATCAAAATATGGCACCAGAGTCCCCCTGCAGCCATTCCAATGTCCCATTACCTGACTATTTCGCCCATTTACCATAAACACTAATGTGTGCATGCATACTGCTTTGCTAATACAATGATTATTTGAATTTTATTTTTACATTTTACAGCCCAATGCACGAACACCAATAGACATCTGCTAAAAACACTGTCTCACAACAAAAACAGACTAGGCATTAAAATGTATCTGCCCTAGAAACTCACATTCATTGAAGCAGCATTGAAACCCACACCACATTCAAAGAAAATGCATTTGGCCAGTGGTGGATAAAGCTTTCCTTTGGGCTGTTTTCAAATCATTGGCCCCTTGCACACAAAACAAGAAACATACATGTTTTCTTTGATACACCTTCCTGACTTTATTAAATTATATAACTTGTATAATACAGCACACTTGTTAGACAGAGCACATTTTACATTTATTGTTTGAACATTTTTCCAGTAAGCTGTAGGCAATGAAATAAAATGCATGAACCAATAATGACCAATTCAGAACCTTTCCATCATAAAAGTCTACTTCCAGTGTGTCCACACACTCACACTATAAATAGAATGACAGTAGTGTAAGCCATAGGCATCTTGCACAGCTTCTTGCACTTATTTTCAATTTCAGTTTTTTTTCTGGGGGGGGGGGTGGTACAAAAGGCCAAAAGCCAGGGACACATTTTAAACATTGCTTGTATAATTCTGGAAAGTTGCTAGAATAAAATGTTATGTTACCACCATACATTCCACTGGCAAGTCTCTAACCGAGGAGCCTGCACACTACAGTCAGAGCAACATACCAGTATGCCAAATCAGCAGTTTCATGAAAGTAGGAAGACAAACTTAAATGGCAATCATTTAGTGAATTCAATTCTCACTTCTCACCATAGCTCTCAGCCTCTTTGCACAAAAATCTGGACAAAGCCAATAATGGGGGGATACAAATCCAGTCCTCACTTCTCACCATAGCTATCTCAACTCTTAGCACAAAATCCTGGACAAAACTAATAATGGGGGAATACAGCCCCAAAATAGGGACCAATTTAAAATACTGATTTTATAAACTTAGAAAGTTGCTAGAATAAAAGGTTTTGTGTTAATATTTATTTTCTGAAGAATATGAAGTCTGAAATTCAAATGCCTGTCATTATTTAATGAATTCAGTCCTGCACTGCAGTGATTTTCCACAAAAATCCTGAAAACCACAGATTTTTATGAGGAACAGTCTCAGATGAAAAAGAGTGGCAGAGGCAAGAGACATTTAGAGACAATCTTCTATCTAAATAGAATATAACCTTCCATGACAAAATATAAAAAGAAATAAGTTCAAGAGTATGTTACACATAAATTAACAATAAACTGTCAAACATAACCCAGACTTGACTTAACAGGTAATATTTCTCACTCCAATAGCAGTTAATGTTAATTCTTGACTATAAATAGTGCTCCTAGAGAGGGCAAACTGCCCCCTACTATGATATATAAATCACAACTGGCATACCATATATAAAGAGGAATGTTGTGTGCCAGAATACTCCATAGAATTAGAGTCTTTTGAACCCCACCACCACTTTACTAGGGCAAGTACAAGTATTCAAGTTTAGCAGCTTTGCATACCAGCAAAAAGCATCTTTCCAGAGTCTAAAACAGCCTAAAGCTATTGTACTCCCAAGGAGCCATTTCACATTATTAAAATAATTTTTTGCTTTGGCAGATGGAGCAGAGAATTAAAATCCATTTTAGTGCTGAAAGAAGGAATAAAAAGATTACAGACTATGGCAAATGATGTATACAGTAAAGAAGTATACAAACTATGTTATGTCGAAGTATGCCAGTGATCTGACATTAAGATACCAACCCAAAGAAAAGAACTGATACTCCTGAATATTATTCTACATCTTCATTATTTATTAACCATTTTATTTCTTTACGTACAGCCCATCTGGAAACAAAGCTCAAAACAGCATTTTGCTCTTTTATATATATATATATATATATATATATATATATATATATATATATATATATATATATATTATAGTTTGTTGATTTGTGTAACAAACTTCTAACTGTACCCCAAAATGCATGGACATACTTTCACTAGGCACAAACTATTGCACCTTTGACTAGCATTTTAAGTATCCCTTGCTCAAAACCATACACAGTTGTCAGCCTATTTAATTTTTCTTAAGCCAGGCATTCTATTTCAGCTTTTTGACTTTCTACTGTTGGTTGTTTCTTTTTTACATATGCCAACAACTGCATTAAAAAGGAGACTTTTATCCTGTATAAGCATTAATAATCATAATACAAATTTCAATTTTTGGTAGCAATCTACCTTCTTGCAATATTGTGTATTCATTTTATGCAATTTCTCTTTTCTATGTTTCTCATGTTCAAGTTTTGTGCAAAACACTGCAGGTGTTCTTCTTGCAGGCCTCTACTGAAAAAGGGACTGTTAAAACCCAGTCAGACTTTTCTGTTAAACAAATGCAAATAAACAACAAATAAGTATTCTAAATGTTCCTAAATACAACAAGAGGTGCACATCTAACTCTGGCTACTAACATTTGGGTAACACAAATGATCACAATACCTGTGATTTTTTTAATAGACTCTGACTGTACAATAATCCTCATTCACAGGTCTCTAACCAATATATTTTGTAACCACCAGCCCCCAATCAGCTTACTCACCAGCCAGGGCGAACCTTCTCCAATCTTTTCGAGCCTTCATACCCTCTTACTAAATCCTTGCAGTCCGAGCCTTGTTCTTTTCAGCTGGTTCATTCCTTGCAGTCCGAGACTCCGAGCCTTCTAAATAAATCCTTTTTTTTTGCTGCCAGCCAGATTATTTTTAGTTAAACCCTTGCAAGCCTTATAAAATACAAGCCAAGTTCTTCTGAATAAAAATGAATCCTTACTGTTCTTTCCGGCTGGTTCATTCCCGCTTGCAAAGCATTTGAACCAGCCGGAAACCCGGAAATACATGCACCGCGAGCTTAATTCCGACAGGCTGGTAGCCCTGGTGAGCTGACGTCATCGCACACACGATGATGTCAGCTAAAGCGCGAAAATTAAAAAATAAAATGTGAAAAACATACAAAATATAGAAACTAAAATCGGAAATGAAGGGGTGCCACTCGGGAATTGTGGCACCCCATTATTTTGACCCCAAAACGTGGTAAAAACTGAGTAATTCGGGACAGTTGGGAGGTCTGCTTGTGCTCGGAGCCCACCGCTTTGGTGCCAGGGAGACTGCCTGTTTCTACGGATCCAGTGGTCCCTTCGGATCGGAACCGGGGGGGCCTTCGATGCCATGAGGAGAGTGTTTTCCCCTCGGGCATCCACATCATCGGTACCAGCAACCTCCTCCACTAAAGCGCCTATGTCTGCTTCTGCTTCACTTATCCCTCAAAAGCGTAGAGACCCAGAGCCTCAGGTCACCCCATTGGGTTAGCCCTGCTCTTCAAAGACCTCCCCAGAAGCTCCCACTGAGGAGGTTCCCAGGAAGATGCTTTGCAAGAGGAAGCATCTGGACTCCCCACAGGAATCCATCACATTGGATACTGACTCAGATGAGTCTGAAGGGTCCCCATGGTCCCCCTCTGAAGATATCACCTTCGGTGATAAACAGAGGGGTGGCTGGATGCCCATTAACCCTACTGATGATGAGTCAGTCCTCCTGAAGGCTTTCGGGTCTCAGCCCTCCACCTCTTGGGTGTCTCTACCTTTTGATGAACTGATGGACCTTGTTTGTCGAAAGGCATGGGAGTCTCCGGATACCATGGAACCTGTCCTAAGGAGGCCTAATAAATTCATAACGTCACCCCATGACAAGGCTTTCCTTACCAAAGGAGTACCCATTGATGCTATGGTGGTGGTGGTGGCAGCAACCACCAAAAAGGTGTTGTCAGAGACCTCTACATCTGTTCATCCTCCTAATAGGGATTCTAGGATCATGAACAGATACGGAAAGCGCATGTGTAGTTCAGTGGCTTTTGCTCTTCGATCCCTGAACTATCTTACACATTTTACTAGACTACACAGAGATCTCCTTAAGGAGTTGGGAGATACTCTACAGGGTGCAGTAGCTGCAGGGGTCTCAGATAATGTAACTTCCCAGTTTCGTACCCTAAATTCCCTTATAAACTCTTCCATGCGTTTGGTTTCATATGCAGCTGATAGAACGAGCAGGGAAGCGGGTACAGGAATTGCTCTTAGGAGACACTCCTGGATGCACTTATGTTCCTTTGTGGAGCCCTGTAACTCATCCTTTATTAACACCCCCTTTGATGGTTCGTCGTCTTTGGACCAAAAGTGAAGGAAGCGCTTACCAGATGTGAGCAAGAAGGAAAGACTCTGTCTGCTGTACGAGTCCATTTTTCCACTCCTACCAGACCTTACCCCAAAGGTCGGAAAAGTGGGAAGATGATGTTCCATAAATCCCAAGGAGCTTTCCTTGACACACGTGGTGAAACCCCCTCTAGAGGCAGAGGAGGGTGGTAATAATGGAAGACGCTGTCCACGTGACAGAGGGGGCCCGCAGAATCAGGGCAACAGAGATCAGTTCTTTGGAAAGCCCTATCAGCGCTCCTGAAAGGAGGCCCATCTGTCCATCTTTGGAGGCAGTCGGGGGACACTTATCTTTGTACCCAGACACCTGGCTAAAAATAACAAAAGACCACTGGGTACAAAGCGTCATATCCAGAGCATACTCCATTCCCTTTGCCACCCATCTCCCCATGAGAAAAATCCTGGACGTTCCACCCAGTCTCAGGGAGCAAGCAACCATAGAAATTGCAAGGTTGCTAGAAAAAGGAGTCATGTAACCAGTCCCAGCTACCAGAGAGGATCCGGAACTTACTCAATGTTCTTTTTAGTTCCAAAGAAAACAGGGGACTGGAGACCCATTTTTGGATCTCAGCAGAGTGAGGAAATCTGTCAAAAAAAAAAAAAAAAAAGTTCCCGAAGGTCACGCTGCAGTATATACTTCCTTTTCTAGTGAAAGACAATTGGATGTAGATCTCCAGGATGCGTGCTACCACATAAAAATGGCCAGACCATCCAGGGATCATCTGCGCTTTCGGCTGGGAGCCAGTCCTTATCAGTTTCGAGTGCTGCCCTTTGGTCTCACTACAGCCCCCAGAGTGTTCACCAAATGCATGGCAGTAGTCATGGCTCACCTGAGACGTTTAGGATTCCAGGCATTTCCATATCTAGATGACTGGCTCCTCACCACCACCACCAAGCATCAACTCATACAAGCAAGGGATACATCCTTAAATCTTTGCATTCAATTGGGTATTACCATAAACTTAGAAAAATCTGCCTTATCGCCATCCAAACGTGCCGTTTTTATAGGAGCAGATCTCAACACCATCTCTATGTCCGTAAAGCTTCCACCAGAAAGAGTTTGTGCCCTTCGACAACAAGTCCTGAACCTCATCTGAAAACAAAAAGCCCCAGCTTCAACAGTGCTAAAATATTAGGGACGATGACAGCAGCAATCATTGCCATTCCTTTCGGTCAATACATATTCGTATACTGCAATGGCTCCTATTCACACAATGGTCCTTTCAAGAACTTCCAGTGCCACACCCGGTTATAATAACGAATTCATGCAAGAAGGATCTTCACTGGTGGCTGACTTCTCCTCAAGTAAAAATAGGGCACTCTTTTGTTCTGCCCACTCCTATTGCCACTGTGACCACGGACTTCTCCCTGATTGGGGGGGGGGGGCATTTTCAGGGAAGGACAGCCCAAGGCACATAGGAGAAACATGAGGCTCATCTGCATATCAGTGTCCAAGAGATGAGAGCAGTACAACTAGCGTCCTTTCAAAACTTTCTTCCTCTAGGGTCTATTACAAAACAGATGGACAACATGTCAGTGGTCTGGTACATAAACAAACAAGGAGGAACCAGATCCTATCCCCTATGTCGAGAGGCCCTGAGAGTATGGCAGTGGTCAACATCCACCCAGCACTTTCTGATAGCAATGCACATTCCGGGGAGATCCATTGTGATAGCAGCCAAATTGAGCAGAGCAATTTTATTGCCTCACGAGTGGCCCCTGAAAGAAGAAGTAGTGGAAAGGATATACCACAGATGGGGCCAGCCTTGCTGCAATCTCTTTGCAACTCCCACCAGCACCAAATGCAGCAACTAGTTTGCCCTAATCTCCACTCTGGGGGATGCCCCATGGGATAAACTCATACACAATTGACCCCCAGGTCTCCTTTATGCTTTACCCCCGTTCCCTCTGATACCCAATTTTTACAGAAAGCCAAGACTCTGGGAAGGACCATCATTCTAATAGCCCCCTTATTGGCCTCGTCAGATTTGGTTCCCCTTCCTTCAGCCTCATCTATTGGAAGAACCATGGATCCTGGACCCAGTTCCAGATCTTCTGATTCATTCATCAGGGGCTCTTCATCCTGCACTACATACCCTCAGATTGACAGCTTGGCTGCTCCAATTCCAAGAATAGCCAGGTTCCAGAATCTCTCACCTGCAGCACAGAACATCCCAACATCCTCTCATAAATCAGCTACCAGGAAGTTATACCTTAATAAATGGAAAAGCTTTTCCATGTGGGCATCCCAAAACAATGTTGACCCGTATTTAGCTTCAGTTGCAACCATTTTAGAATTTCTGATCAAGCTTTTTAATGAAGGGGCAGCTGCAGCAAAAATTAGGGTTCAATTAGCATCAATTTCTAATTTTCATATTGGCAATCAGGGAGCTTCTGTCATGTCCCATAGACTTTCTAAAGCCTTTCTTAAAGGTACTATCCATTTGAGACCACCTATTAGATCCCCAGATACACCATGAAACCTCAATTTTGTTCTTTCTTGAATCATCTTACCCCCTTTTGAACCAACCTCATCTTGCGACCTGAAATACTTATCATGAAAAAAAATTTTTTCTAGTAGCTATTACTTCTGCTCGAAGGGTTTCGGAATTACATGCCTTGTCCATTAAACTCCCATACTTGATTTTTCACAGTGATAAGAGTCTTGCTAAGAACAAATCCGTCATTTTTACCTAAGGTTTGCTGAGAGACAAACCTCAACTAGACTGTAGAATTACCTGTTTTTTTTCCCCAAATATACTAATAAGATGGAACATATGTTGCACAAGCTTTATGTCCATAGGCAACTTCGATTCTATTTAAGAAACTAATAAGCATATGACACACGCTTGTATCTAATGGCAGCATAAAGCACTTTATATCATTGTGTAAAAGTCTGAAGAAGCCTACGGGTGAAAGCGCTTACTTGTGAATAAAAGGGTTTTGTTTTGCGTATTTTCGTTCAGTGTCTTGGATTATCCTCACGCAGATTGATTCATTCATTTTACGGTCTTGGATTATGTGCCATTAGATAACAGAGTATGTCATATGCTTATTAGTTTCTTTTATAACATTTCTTCGCTGGTATCGTGCTCTGTTGGCTGGCTGTGTGTGCTTTGGACTCTCTATTTCGATTCTATTTAGACAGGACTAAGGATATTAGAAAATTAGAAAAGCTCTTTGTTTCCTTTTCAGCTTCAAAGAAGGGTACGCCTGTGGTAAAAACCACATCGTCAAAATGGTTATCAGATTGCATTTCCTTTACATATAGTTCTGTGCACATGCCATTAAATCATAAAGTAAAGGCCCACTCAACTCGGGCTGTTTCCACATCTTCAGCCTTTCTGGCTAAGCTACCCATAGATTCCATTTGTGCAGCAGCCACATGGTCTATACCTCATACCTTTATCACTCATTATAAATTGGATAGGGCCTCCAGGGACAGGGCCTCCTTTGGTTCCACGGTTCTGAGGAATATACTTCCGTGAGCCACCCAAGAAAGATGGTGCTTGGGACGCTAACCCATCAGTGAGAATGAAGGTGAGATGAACAACTCACATGGAACATTATGGTGAGTACATAACTTCTTTACATACTCACTGATGGTTCATTAATAGCCTACTTGTCTCCTTGCTAGTGAAGTATTTAAAAGTCTTCAATACATGGGCACTATGATATGTCTTTTTATGTTTCATTCATAGGTTCATAGGTAGGTACTAGGCTATTTGCCCTAGGGCCTATATAAGCCTAGCTAAACGGTACCCTGGCTTTTGCCACCCAAGAAAATTATTTTCCTGTGCCCCTGTCAAGCAGAGCCACAGAAGTGATCCCACGGGGTGAATTGCCTATCTCCAATCCAATCATCAAGATTTTTCTTGAAGAGTGCTAATGAGGAACTTTGTTTGATATAGATAGGTAGTTTGTTCCAGAGTATGGGAAGTCTCTGGGACAGGAATCTATCCCTCCAGGATGTTCTGTTTATTGTGGTGACAAAGTTTAGGTCCCTAGAGCGTGTCGCTCGGAGGGATTGGGATTTCTAAGTGGAGCATGTCCAGCAGCTCTGGGTTTGACATAGCTTTGTATGTTAGGCAGAGATTGTCTCTGAGTAGGCGATATGCGACAGAGTAAAGCTGGAGTTTTTGAGATGGTCTGCGTAGGGCATCTGTTTGAGGCCTGTAATCCTCTTTATGAGGTATTTCTGCGGCCTTTCCAGTTGTAGATGTCTTGTGAGTTACATACCAAAAGGGGCGTTGTACTCTGTAATGGGTCTAATGAATGATGAGTAGAGGGAAACAATGACCTCTTTTTTCCTGGATGAGAAACCTTTTGTGATGAGATGTGCCACGTAGAAGGATTTCCTGACTGCTGTGGCGATGTGATTATCAAAGGAGAGACTACTGTCCACCTGTGTCCCAAGGTCTCTTATCACACTTTCGGTGTTAAGTAGACTACCGCCTATGTGGTAGTTCATGGGTACAAAGTTTTTACCAAAAGGGATGACAGTGCACTTTTTGGCATTGAGCTTGAGGCCATAGCTTTGACACCAGGCATCTGTCTCAATGAGGCTCTTTTGTAGGATGTCCACATCGTTAGGAGTTTTGATTATGGCTCCTAGTTTGCAGTCATCTGCGAACTGTGTTAGCCAAAGACCTTCTGTGTTAGCCTGTACTTCAGAGAAGTAGATACCAAACAGGAGAGGACCTAGGACTGAACCCTGTGGTACTGCACTTGGCACTGGTCTGAAGTTGGATTTAGAGTCTGCTACTTTCACAGTGTGGGTTCAGTCAGTGAGCCAGTTGGCAACCCATCTTGTGACATAGGGATTTATACCTAGTTTAGTGAGTTTATCTATAATTCCAGAGTGGGGGATGGTGTTGAAAGCCTTGGCGAGATCTAGATAGGCTGTGTGAACCACCTTACCCTCATCTGTGGCTTTGGTGACCGCTTCAAAGAAGTCCTATCAGATTTAGGAGACATGATCTGCCTTTTACAAACCCAAACTGGGTAGAGTCCAGAGGATGGAGATTACCAATGTCATTGTTTATAAGTTCCATGATGATACTTTCCAATAGCCTTGCAGACCAGGCTCATCAGGCTAATGGGGCAGTAGATCCCGGGGTCCGTGGTGGCTCCCCCTTTGTGGAGTGGGATAACTGTTGCTGTGTGCCATTCGGTGGGCACAAAGCCTGAGGTGAGGCTATGATTGAACATGGTACTTAGGTGGGGTGCCAGTTCGTTCTGTAGTTCATGTAGAATGCAGCCTGGGATGTTGTCTGGTTCCATGGATGCTTTGTTCTTGGCTTTGGAGAGTGTGTTTTTTACCTATGCAGCTGAGATTACAGGAACTTTGCATTCTTCCGGTATAGAGGTGGGCCCTTTAGGGGATGAGAGAGGAGTAAAGTTAGCACTGAACCTATCTGCCAGGATGTTGGCAATATCAGTTGGTTCTGTATATTTAGTGCCATTGTGCTGTAACTCAGAGCAGATCTGAGTGTTGCCATTGAGATTCTTGACATAGCTATAGAATGCTTTGTGGTTGTCTTTAGAATCAGTGGCGTTTTGTTTTCGTAACTAGCTTTGGAGTATTTTATGAGGGACCTCAGCTTCTTACTGAGGGTGACCACGGAGTTACTACAATCATGGGATTTTACTCTTTTTTGCAACAGTTTCTTTCTTCTGTTGTAGAGTTTGTTTATGGCAGGGGACCACCATATTGGCTTCCTTTTTTTGGAGGATAGCATCTTGGTTCTGTTAGGGATTGCACGATCCATGCACTCGTGTAAGTACTTATAATGTGCATTTGTATAGGATTCAGCAGTCATACCTCTATTGTCCGTCAGCATGGGTGTCATGAAGTTTGTCACTTCTCTCTTAAGAAGCGTGAAGTTTGCTTTGGAGAAATTTTTTACGGTGGTTTCCCTAATGGGGGGTGGGGGTGGGATGTGGATGTCTAGGGTGATTAGCTTGTGGTCGATCTGACCAACAAGGAATTGACCTCTGGTGTGGAACACCGGTTGCCCATGCTGGTAATGGCCAGGTGTAGGATATTGCTGCCCCTGATGGGGGTGTGGATAAGTTGATCCAAGGTGTTGGAATTTATAAATTCCAGAAAACGTTGAGCACCACAAAAGTTGGTACATGAGTAGTTTTCCCAGTTAATGGTGGGGTAGTTGAAATTGCCCATTATTGGGGTGTTAGGTTGTACCCTAATATTTTCCAGTGTATCAAGAAATGAGTAGTGGGAATTCTGGGCATGGTGGGGGATCTCTAGCAAGTTACAGTTTGAATTGTGGTCTTGCCCAGAGTTAGTTGCACTTGGATAATCTTGGATGCATTGTGCTGAGCAACTAGTCTGGAGGTGTAGATATCTTTAATGAATATGGACACGCCTCTGCCTTTAGTGTTTCGGTTCAGATTAGGTGGCCGAAAGGTGTGGTATGAATTATAGCCTGGTAATACAAGGGTGCACTCTGGAGCCTTGAACCAGGTCTCTGTCATGCACAGATGTCGATGTTCTCCATTTTAAGGAGTGCCTAGAGTGAGTGCATTTTGAGGTTTAGACTTCTAGCATTAAGTAGCATACCCCATTTTGCTTGCTTTTACCTGTTACAGTGGTGAATTTGTCATTTGAACCTTGCCTAAAAAAGGCATTATAGGGGTGGCATGAGCCTTAGCCAGAATCCCAAGGGCAACAGGTGCACGCCATTTCTGGCAAAGCATCGTGGTTTGTCAATCATGTCATCCCAGGCAGACAGATACTGGATCCCCAGAAGCTTAGCCAATTGTTGAAGTCAATCATTTTGTCCTTGTACTGTGGTATCATTCTGGGTGATGGCAGCATGCTACTCAGGGCTAGGGTCATACCTGCCTGGGCTACAAGATCGGACAGCTCCTCCATGTCTCTTTTCATGTAGTCCAGGGAAGTACGTCTCAGGTCATTCACACCAACATGAACAATGACAGAGTCATATTTGTACTTGTTGTGGAGTGACCTGAGTGCGTGCGTTATGTGGCGGATCCTTGCACCTGACAGGCAGCTGACAGTAACTTTCTCCTTGTTTAGCCTGGTGAGTGGAACATCAGCGTGCCTGACTATAGAGTCACCTATGACTAAAGTGCTGGGTACGTTGTTATGCTTTATGGGCTGTGGTTGAGTGGCACACTGAGTTTGTGGGCTATGTGTCATTTGAGTTGTGTTGGGGGGGGGGTGGAGGTTGCTTGCGTTTCTGCTTTGGAGATCCCTGTTGATTAGGTAGATTTTTATTGAGATCCTCCGCGAAAGTAGGTGTGTGTTTTGCGTTTCTATGTGTGTGTTTTGGTGGTGTAGGTTTTGAGGGACTTTGTGATGTGTGGTGTGGTGCAAGTGTTTACCTTCTCCTCTTGACTGTCTAGTCCAGTCTTGGGTGAAGAGAGCTTTGCTTCCAGTTTGGTTATATAAGTGCATCTCTCGCAGGTTGTAGTGCTGGGTGGTAAGAGAAGAGGGTTGTCTGTGTACACGAGGCAATTGCTGCATTGCCCCAAGATGTCCAGATTCATCAGGTAGACAGGAGAAAACACCGGGAGCTGGCCCTTAGACATGCCTGAATATGTATATATTAAATATGTATACATAAAAAAATACTACTAGAATCTAAGGAATATTGGTGGCAAGTTTTTCTCAATGCCACACATACTCCTGGAATTAATGATTCTATATCTATTTCTAGTATATTAAAATTGAGGGCTTTAAACAGGTAAATATATCATGCAATGTATTAGTATTAGTATAGGTTCGTTTTAAATTTCATGTTTAAATTTGATGTTTTAGCATTAGCTAGTATTTAATTTATGTTATGAATTAAAAGCATTAGTTAGTGTTGTAATGTTTTAAAATTGTCATTGTAGTTATATATTATATCACATGTATTAAGCATATTTTATGTTAAAAGAGATTTTACAACTGCAATAAGACTTAATTAATTGGAAAATTTATTAATTGGTTAATTAAGCATATAATATATAAGTGAATACTATTGTGGTTTACTTTGTCTGATGAAGGCTGAGCTTACACAGCCGAAAGCGCTTACAATGTTTTAATAAACTTGAAAACGAATTTTAGAAATCATCTGCATTGCCGTTTTTTTTGCTATTGTGCTTCTGGACTTTTTATCAGTTTGTTTAGTTCTTTGTGGATTATATAGTTTGGTATGGCTTCTGGTAGCACGCAAGAGGCGGCAGCTTTGGTAACTCAGGCTGAATTTGATACTCTACAACAGTCGGTTACAACTTTAACACAGTTAATAGAGCAACTGTCTGGCAATAATACAAATGCCAAACCATTGGTTTTTGGACACAATCGTTTGGATAGTCTCGAGAGCATGGATTGCATACCTCCAGGCCAATTTCAAAGAGAAGAACAATATGAGGCACAAAACGATACTCTTGGTGTAACAATTCTATCATTCCGTTGCAGCAGTGGCTCAACAAAATACAAACTGATGGTCGAGAAGTGTCTCCAGTTATTCCTACTTTTTCTACCATGCTAGATGAATTCCATGACAAGGTATGGCAATATTGGAAATTATTACATGAAAATATATATTTTACTGAATGTATAAAAAGACAACAGGTGCCTAAAGGTCTCCGATATTGGAAATACCCTACTGGGTTAAAGGAGAACACTGCACTTCATAAAGATCTCCTAGCATTATTTGATCGGCAGGGCTGTGAATTACTCCAATTGTTAATTAAACATAATGGGAAACACATGGAAGAATTAAATATTAAAATAAATGAACTTGATGTTAAAATTAAACAACAGACAGCTTATACTGCCTGCCAAAAACCAATATCTTGAGGTGTTCACACAAATAGACAAGTATAGTAATAATATTGTGGAAAGAAAGACCCGTAAACTTGAAAGAGACAGAATGGATTATTCTAAGGGGCGGGCATACCCTAAACCATCGCGAGGACAAGCACGTAACGAAGAAATAGTTTCAGAATCTTCTGTAACTGATAACAATGGTACAGAAGTA
This sequence comes from Protopterus annectens, assembly GCF_019279795.1. Taxonomy (NCBI): domain Eukaryota; kingdom Metazoa; phylum Chordata; order Ceratodontiformes; family Protopteridae; genus Protopterus; species Protopterus annectens. The sequence continues at coordinate 1,188,589,467 of NC_056735.1, read as the reverse complement.
TATAATATTGAAAATATTCACAATCAACAGCAATTCCCTTTAGAGGACAACATTCCTCGGCGCTCAGAACGCCTTTGAAACAAGGAAGGCTACAATGCCAGAAGCAACAACACGAAAGCTTGGAGAAGGAGCAACTACAACCGGCAATAGAGACTATTTTTAAAAATTGTAGTCGCACAGAAGGTGAGAGTAAATTTAAACTCATCACCAGTGTAACTGGCGACTATCATATTTATAATTATAGTCAAGTTGATTTAACTACTGAGCATGCCAATGTTTTTAGTAAAGGGATGACTTATGTTCCTATGAAAAGGGCAAATGTTACTAACTTGATAACTGAGCTAAAGCCTTTCACTAGAAAATTAAATCTGGCGGTTATACATCAGCAAACGCCAAGTATGGCTAATAATTTTATGCGAATTCCTAGTGTAATAAATCCTCCACTCCATCCAAAAATAAAATTATTTGAGGAGTTATGTGAAATAGATTTTAGACATCATTTGAAAAATAAAAAAAGAGGACTTGATTATCGGAATAGTAAAAATAATTTTTCAGATGTAGAATGGAAAATGTTAAATGATATAAAAACTAATAATGATGTTCGCATTATGCAGCCTGATAAAGGTGGCGGTTTAATTATCATGAATGTATTTGACTACAATCAAAAGTTATTACAAATTTTGTATGGTGATGCTTATATTGAAGCTTCCCTAAATGAAATTAACATTTCTTATTCTAGGATCGACTATATTCTCGAAGGCATGTTGTGGCAAGGCCAAATAACTAGGGAGGCATTTTCATATATGACCATGGAAAATCCCAGGATTCCAATTATGTTTGGACAACTAAAGTTGCATAAAAATTTGCAAGATCCACCGATTCGTCCAATAGTGGATGCTGGTGTTTCAAAAACTTATTACATTGCAAAGTTTATTGATAAAAAGTTGAAGCACAAGCTAAATGAACTCGAGTATATTTCTCGAGATTCCTGGCATTTTCTTACTAAGGTCAATGATGTTATTATTGATAATCTAGAAGAGCTTATATTTCTTACAGTGGATGTAAAAGATCTTTTCACTTGTATTCCGCAACAATTAGGTTTATCTTGGTTTACTGACTTTTTCTTTGAAACCTTACCCATCATACAAAATGAGTTAAATACATTAACAGATTGTTAGATCTAGTTTTGTCTAATAATTATATCTATCATGATGGGCAATATTTTAAACAAATCAAGGGGGTTGTGATGGGCTCACCAGTTGGTACATGATATGCAGATGTAGTTATGGCTGTATGGGAACATAGATTTTTGTTTCCTTCATTGTTTATGAAACATGTTAAGATGTATAGTCGATTCCTGGATGATTTATTCTTTATATGGGAAGGCTCGGTGCAATCCATTGAAGAATTCTTAACATATATAAATGGCACTACTGAATTTTTAGAATTCACACACCAATATAGTAAGGATACGATAGCTTATTTGGATGTTTGTTTGCAGAAAGAATTTGATCATAATAAACTAAAAGCTACCATTTATCGAAAAAAGACTTATTCAAATAAATTCCTACATTTTGAAAGTCATCATCCACAACATGTAAAAAAGGCAGTGCTAAAAGGGCAATTAGTACGTGCTGCCCGCATGGTTTCAGTGTATGATGAATTCATTATTGAGTGCCAATATATAGCTAACATGTTTTTAAATAGACAGTACCCAAGTTGGTTTGTTGATGGCATAGTTAGAGAAGTAGTAGTAAAAAGAGAAAATGGTTTTTATAAGCCTTTGCTAAGGTCAATTGAGCTCATGGAACCTCATGAAATGCAGCAAGAAATTATATCTAATAGCATTAATGTGGAGGATAATGCAACAATAGGCATATCTAATAATACCAATGTTGCATTTATCACCACTTACACGCAAGATTCGGAACATGTTAAAAATTTGGTTAATAAAAATTGGACTTTTATTAAAGGAGATGAGCAACTGATGAATTTATTAGGCATCAAACCATCCATTACATATAAAAGAGACAAAAATTTAAAGGATTGGTGCCAAAGAAATCCAAAAACACATGTTAGTAATGCTTATATGAGAAAATGTAATATGTGTAAATATTGTACATATATATTAGAAACTGATCAAGTGCACATAAATGGTAATAATATAATAATAAAAAGGAAATACAATTGCAACACTTTAGGGATTGTTTATGCAGCTTTGTGTACAGAATGCTCAGCCTATTATATAGGAAAAACTGAGCGAAAACTAAGACAACGTATATATGAGCATGTATATGACATCAATAGACAATCAGAAAATAATGCACTTTATAGACATATTGTCCAATATCCTACTCATAAATTCAAATTTGTAGTACTTGAACAGGTGGCTGCATCTCCTAGAAAAGGCCCCTGGAAAATAATACTAGAATCTAAGGAATATTGGTGGCAAGTTTTTCTCAATGCCACACATACTCCTGGAATTAATGATTCTATATCTATTTCTAGTATATTAAAATTGAGGGCTTTAAACAGGTAAATATATCATGCAATGTATTAATATTAGTATAGGTTAGTTTTAAATTTCATGTTTAAATTTGATGTTTTAGCATTAGCTAGTATTTAATTTATGTTATGAATTAAAAGCATTAGTTAGTGTTGTAATGTTTTAAAATTGTCATTGTAGTTATATATTATATCACATGTATTAAGCATATTTTATGTTAAAAGAAATTTTACAACTGCAATAAGACTTAATTAATTGGAAAATTTATTAATTGGTTAATTAAGCATATAATATATAAGTGAATACTATTGTGGTTTACTTTGTCTGATGAAGGCTGAGCTTACACAGCCGAAAGCGCTTACAATGTTTTAATAAACTTGAAAACGAATTTTAGAAATCATCTGCATTGCCGTTTTTTTGCTATTGTGCTTCTGAACTTCCAATGTCTCACAAGATAATGATCACAGACATGCAAAAACCAACTTGCTTGGTGGATGGTTTCCCCATCAGTACCCTAGGGCAGACCATTTGCTCTTCCTCCTCCAGTGGCTACGGTGATCATGGATGCCTCCCTGATCGGGTGGGAGGGGCATTTTCAGGGCAGAACAGTCCAAGGCACCTGGAAGCCTCACGAGTACCATCTGCATATCAACATCTTGGAGATGAGGGCCATGCTTTTGGCGTTGCAAGCTCTTCACAACTCTCTTCCTACCGGGACCATTGCAATTTAAACAGACAATATGTCAGTAATGTGGTACATCAACAAGCAGGGCGGAACCAGGTCCTACCCCCTATGTCGAGAAGCACTCAGACTCTGGCAGTGGGCGATCTCTTCCCAACGGTTTCTGATAGCAGCGCACATCCCTGGGAAGTCCAACGTTATAGCGGACAGGCTGAGCAGAGCAATTCTCATGCCTCATGAGTAGTCTCTCAATCAGACAGTGGCAGACCAAATCTTCCGCAAATGGGGTCAGCCTTTGCTGCGACCTTTTTGCCACCCCCTTCAACAGCAAGTGCAACAATTTTTTCTCTCTCCTTCCTCTTCCCGGACACTCCCCCAGCGACGCTCTAGTTCACGATTGGCCTCAGGGAATTCTTTATGCATTCCCTCTGTTCCCCCTTATTCCCAAATTGATACAGAAAGCTACCACATTGGGATGCAAGATGATCCTCATTGCCCCTTACTGGCCTCGACAAATTTGGTTCCCGTTCCTGCATCATTACCTTCTGGAGCAGCTCTGGACCCTGGACCCAGTTCCGGACCTCCTGATCCATCAATCGGGCGGGCTGCCTTTCGATCTCTCCAGCTCACTGCTTGGTTGCTCCACTTCCAACCTTAGCCAGGCTTCCGAACATCTCCTACTCAGTGCGTGAAATCATCTTATCATCGCACAAGTCCACCACTAGAAAGACTTATGCTAGTAAGTGGAAACGTTTCTCTTTCTGGGCAGAGGCTAGGAATATAGATCCCTTTTCAGCCCCTGTGCACCATATTCTGGATTTTTTAGTGGAACTTTTTCGTGCTGGATCTTCTTCTGCCACAATTAGAGTGCAGTTAGCTGCAATTTCAAACTTTCATACAGGTCTATCGGGCACTAGTATTATGTCCCATAAGCTTTGTAAAGCTTTTCTCAAAGGGACTACTTTACTCAGGCCCCCAGTGAGAGATCCCCCACCTCCGTGGGATTTAAATTTGAACTTAGCTTCCCTGATACTGCCCCCCTTTGAACCGGCAGCTTCTTGTTCCTTGAAGTTTCTTTCTTGGAAAACTCCTTTTCTGGTTGCAATTACTTCAGCCAGAAGAGTTTCTGAGCTTCAGGCCCTTTGTGTTCGCCCTCCTTATCTAGTTTTCCACAATGACAGAGTGTCTCTCAGGACTAATCCTTCCTTCCTTCCAAAGGTTTCTTCTGACAATAATTTGAATCAGTCTATTGATCTGCCTGTGTTTTTTCCAAATTATTCCAACAAGGCAGAATACAAATTGCATCAGTTGGATGTTCATAGACAGTTACGCTTTTACTTGCATAGAACTAAGCAAATAAGAAAATCAGAGCAGCTGTTCCTGTCCTATGCTGAGGGCAAACAAGGTCTACCTGTGTCGAAAGTAACCTTATCTAGGTGGTTGACATCTACCATTACATTTACATATCAGCTAAGGGATAAAGAGCTTCCTGCTAAACCGAAAGGTCACGCCACTAGAGCTCTAGCTACTTCAGTGGCTTTTCAGGCAAGATTGCCAATGGAAACTATTTGTGCGGCAGCTACATGGGCCAATCCTCATACCTTTATTTTACATTATAAGCTGGACGTGGCCTCCAGGAGCAGAGCTGATTTTGGTTCCACTGTTCTGAAGAGTCTGTTCCGATGAGCCACCCAGGATTGAGGTGCTAGGGACGCTGTCCCAACCAGCAAGAATGAAGGCGAGATAGACAACTTAACATTAAGAAGTTATGTACCTACCATAACATTCCATGTTAGTTGTCTTCTTCTTCTCGCCTTCTTTCTTGCATCCCACCCTCCATCCCCCTATCCTAGTAGACCGAGAAGAGTTCCTTATGTTTTTATCACTGGCTGAGTCTTCTCTGGCTATTACTTCTGGCTAGCAGTCTCTCCAGTAGGATTCATGCATCCTACCACATGTTTACTGTATTATTATTATTATTATAATTGTTATTATTTTGTCTGTAGTTAGGTTTACCGAACGAGATCTGGGTATCTAGTGCCAGGCATCATGGGATATAGGGGGGCCTCGAGCCAGTAAGCAGCTTTCGAGCTTTTGAAGATGGCCGAGTCGGCTCCGAGCCCAACCAGCAAGAAAGAAGGCGAGAAGACAACTAACATGGAACGTTATGGTAGGTACATAACTTCTTATTCCTCCTTAACCCAATTCAAGTGCAGCTTGGACAACTGGATGGGAAACCAGAAATTTATCCCTAGTCTGGCAGTTATGTCTCTAATGGACAGAGGTAACCTGTAAATGCTTCATCTCCCAACCCCCTGCTTACACTTATCAAGGGTATCAGAACTTGTCAGAGATTTGGGATGCATTGCTAGGCTTAAAAAGGCCCTTGTGGTTGTTAGCCTAGTAAATACCAATGAACCTATATATCTACATACACACACACATATATATATTGCATATTATAATATTATAAAAATAGTCACTATTCATATTAACATTAATAAAAAGAGTGATAAGATAAACAGTTAACAGAGTCGAAAATAATACACTGGTGTAAATTACATTAAAATAAAATGTAAAGGGTAAGTAATTAAAACACATAATGTTAAGTTGTCTATCTCGCCTTCATTCTTGCTGGATAGGAATGGGTTCGGAGCCGATCCTCGGCTCTGACTCGGCCACTCTAAAAGCTTGAGAGCTAGTTCCACCGGCTCGAGGCTCCCCTATATCCCACAATGCTAGGCGGTATCTCCCCAGATCTCGTTTGCCGCTATAGCGATCGAGGTGCTTTTTCAACCGGCTCGTCAGGTTAGTGGTTAAGGCTAAGTTTTTTCTTAGATAAAACCCCCTTTTCAGTCAGTTTTCTTCATAATTTTGTAAATTAGGTAGTTTCCTTCCATTTCCTTTCAATTTTTCCCCTTTTTCATAATTTGTCAAAACTTACTAGAGTTCTTCCCTTAGGCCCAATCCCTCCCTTCCTGGTAGTTGGAGTGACTGTGTTTTGTAGGGATTTAATTTTTCTAAATTGCTAATTTAATTTAAATTTTCTATAAGTGTAATCGGTGTGTGTGTGTGACTGTGTGATTACACTTTCCTTTAGACATGTCTAAAGAATCAAAGGTCTCAGGCTTTAAGAAGTGTGACTCGTGCTGTCAGGAAATGTCTCTGACAGACGGTCACACTTCTTCTGTGTACTGCCTGGGACCTTTGCACCTGCAGGACTCGTGCTGTTTGCCATGGCTTCAGCCCTAGAGTCCTGCAGGAGCGTAAAAATAAGCTCATTCTGAGGGGCTTATTGAAGCCTGAGGGTCCCCCGATTCAATCCTCGGGGAAACGCTCGAAGCCTTCCAGACCTTCGGCTCCGGTATCTGAGTCATCTTCTGGTGCTTCGAAGGCTCTTCGAACATCGGTTCCGGCTGGAGCCGATGATTCTTGGACTCATGTCCCTACTATTTCCCAGTGGGTCGGCTCCGATCAGATTGTCGGAACCGATCTCCAAGAAAAGGTCCCGGTCACCATCTATCGGCTCCGTTCATTCGGCTCCAGCGTCACCATTGCTGTCTGAACGGAGCCATAGATCTCACTCCTCTAGGTCGTCAAGACTATCAGATCATGACCTTCAGAGAGTAGTGAGTTGACTTCTTAAGTCCGAGGCACTGGCCCAGATGCTTCAAAGCCCGACTCAACAGTCGAGGACTAATACCATCACCCAGAATGTTCCTCCTCTGACTCCTGTGAGTTCGGAGCCGGGGTGGCTCGGACCCAAGACTGTGGTGGCATCGGAACCGATACCGTTGTCTTCGGTACCATCGTCTGCTCCGATGTCTTCCTTGGAAGAATCTTGGTGCCGGACTTCCCTCGTCGGCTCCAAGGGGGTGAGTGGCATCGGACCCTTGTCCGACCCCGCTCTCCCTCTCGGTGCTTCGGCGCTTGTGAGTTCGGCTCCGACATCAGCCTCGGAGCCATCACTGTCGGTGCCGGGGGAGGATGTCCTTCATGGATGCATCTGCAGTCATAACAACTGGGTTGTCCTGTCGTCAGGCAGCCCTTCAGTCGGCCGGATTCCAAAGTCCGGGTCCGGCTTCGGCTGATGTCGCACTTCACCCGACGTCATCTCTGTTGGTCTTCGGGTATAAAAGCATCAGCCGACGCCATTTTCCCCAGTCTTTCTTGCCGCGTGGCGCCCGAAGCAGAAGCTGTTCGCAAGTGCCGGTCGGTCGGATCCAGAGATTACTTCTACCGAATACTACTTCGAAGACTTCTAAAGCTAAGTACCCCGTTGGGGACTCTTTCTTGCCTCAGCCGATGTCAGAAAAAGTTAATAATTGTTTAACCTGTGGGAAACAAATACCTCATAAAGATTTCCACTCTTATTGTCTGCCTTGTTTAGGCCCAGCCCACGACGTAGCAGCCTGTTCGGCCTGTGCTTCTTTCAACCGACGAACGCTTAGGCATCGGTCGGAGTTTGCAGAACAGTTTTTCGGTTCTGATTTTGCGTACATTATGCCGTCGGATCCTCTGACTACCCAATCTGCCAAAAAACGCAAAGATAAAGACCGACACTCGCGGTCCGCGGTTTCGGCCGAAACCATGGTTAAGCAAACCGCGAGTGTCTCTGTTTCGGCCGAAACCGAGAAAACTGATCAAAGTACAGCTGAACCTATCTCTACAACTGAGGCCCCTGCTACCACTCTTGAATCGGCCTCAGAAATTTTATCCACTACGGTGGTTGCCACTGACTTATCAGACACCATTCCCTTGGATGTCTCTACCCCAGCACGTGGGGCTGCTAGGCCTCCAGCAGCCATGTCCATTAAGGCCTTCGCCAGGGCTAAAGCAGCCAAGACTACTAAGACAGTGCCTGTTAAACCCCCCACAACCAGGCCCTCTTCTAGTTCTCAAATGCTTACTTTGGCAGAAGATTTAATTTCATTAATTAGAGGATCTCAATCTCACCCAGACAGGGCCTCTCAGCCCCAGAGAAGAGACCTAGGGCAGAGCCCCCTGAGCCAGTGTCCTCTGATGATTCTGCTGACGAATCAGACATAACTGACCAGCCAGAGGTTCCTTTCTCCAATTTTGAAGATTCTGATGCTGAAGAATCCATTCCAGCTGCTTCCCCACCAGAAGAATTCTCCTTTGGGGAAACCTTACATGCCATGCGAGAGCAGTTCCAATGGCAGCAACAGGATTTTTCAGACTCCAGAAAAAGACTTAGGACCTTTCTGCACCTCCCACAGCACAGGCCCTTAGCTATACCTCCTGTTCTCTCTGTGGTGGATGATGCTTTCAGTGATGTCTGCTCCGCTCCAGATTCTTTACCCCCAGCCCCTGCCAAACCAGACAGATTTTACAGGGTGCCAGATACTCATCACCACCTTTACAAGGCCCCACTTGCAGACCGCGAAACTATATCCCAGGGTCCCAAGGCAGTAGCCGCGACCACAGCTAAAAACCCTATTCCTTCTGAAAGGGAAGCAAGGTCATTAGACAGATGGGGTAAAAAGGTCTACACTTCAGCTACTCTCTCAGCTAGAGCTTTAAACTGTCAGTTTCACATGATACAATACCAAGAGTTTATGCTTGATCAGTTAACTAAGAAACTAACCACTGATGAATCTCTTGATAAGAAATATGTATTAGAAATGGTAAATAACATACAACAGGTTAGCAACCATTCCTTAAAATGTGGCTATGATGCACTGGAGGCTTCATTTAGATCAGCCATGACTGGCACAGTGATAAGAAGGCATGCATGGCTAAAGGAGCAAGCTTTACCGGATCATGTTAAAGCTAAGTTGCTAGATGCTCCTATGGATAAGACAAGTTTGTTTGGTACACCTGCCCAGCAGGTTATGAAGAAAATGGAAGAAAAGGCAAAATCTGTTCAAACGGTTAAAGATTTCTTGCAGGTTCAACCCCAAGGTTTAGCAGGAACTGGCCTGCCAAAATTGGTCCTTTCCTGACTCCACAAAATTTCAAAGGGGCAGGAATAGACGTTCCAGAGGCAGAAACCAATCCAGAGGAGGTGCCTACAGAGGACGACAGTGGCAAGGTAACAACAGAGGCACAGACACAACCACTGCCACTACATCAGCACAACCACAGTGACTTAACCCTAAATCCGCCTACCAGGGAACAAATAGCAGCTCCTCTAGGCGGAAAGTTAACCTTATTTTCAAAGAACTGGCACTACATAACAAAAGACAAGTGGATTTTACAAACCATAGATCAAGGTTACGGTTTCACTTCCACACTTTACCAGTCAAAAGAGGAATGCCAAATCTACCTCCAAATCAAAAACAGAGGCACTACAACAGATAATGGAGTTAGCAAACATGAGAGCTGTGGAAAGAGTGCCAACAGCAGAGCAAGGAAAGGGTTCTACTCCAGACTATTCCTAGTTCCAAGAAAGGAAAAAGTTGGAGACCAATTCTCGACCTGTCCACCTTAAATACATACATCATTGTCCCAAAATTCAAAATGCTGACCCTACAGCAACTTCTTCCCATGCTGGGCAAGGAGTCTTGGCTGGTAACTCTAGATCTCAAGGAGGCATACCTGCACGTCCCCATTCGACCAATCTGCAGAAGATACCTCAGATTTCTTGCAGGATCAGAGCACTATCAATTCTCAGCATTGCCCTTTGGCTTATCTACTGCATCCAGAGTATTCACAAAATGCCTGGCATCAGTAATCGCCCATTGCAGACTACAGGAATTCAAATTTACCCATACCTGGACGACTGCCTGCTACAAGGGGACAACAAAAGCAAGCTGACAACAGATTTACAAAGGGTCATTTACTTGCTACAAGCACTGGGATACACAGTCAATTTACAAAAGTCAAGGCTGATACCATCCCAAACAAGGACATTCTTGGGCGCGGAATTGGACACAGTAAAACAAATGGCATTCCTGACTACAGAAAAACAAAAGAACTCCCTCTTTACTTCTTGGCACTAACAAAACTGAACAAGTTAACAGCAAGAAAAGTACTGCAGGCCTTGGGCTTCATGGCATCATGCATAATCTTGGTCCCATTTGCCAGACTACATATGAGAAAACTACAGTGGTACCTAAAGAATTTATGGTCCCAACACAGACACAGCCTAGAAACAGAAATCCCACTAATTCCATGCTTAAAGCAGGAGTTCCTATGGTGGGCTCAGGCATGTCAGTCAAACCCAGGCCTACCCTTTCGCAGATGTCAAGCAAGCCAGACCATCACAACAGACGCTTCAGACCTAGGATGGGGGCCCACATGCTGGACAAATGCGTGCAAGGATTGTGGACACAGGATCAACTTCACCTGCACATCAACCTAAAAGAAATGCTGGCAGTAAAACTGGCAATCCAAAAGTTCAAACCATTTCTCCAAGAGGGCCAGTTGATGATAAGGACAGACAACACCACAGTCATGTGGTACATCAACAAACAGGGAGGCACTCATTCATACCCCTATGCAGAATGACTTTGGAGCTGTGGACCCTGGCACTCAGCTACAACATCCAGTTACAGGCAATATTTGTACCGGGAAAAGAAAATACTCTAGCAGACATATTAAGCAGAACCACATCGGATGCCCACGAATGGAAGCTGCACCGGACATCTTCAAGACCATCTCAAAGAAATGGGGAATGCCTCAGATAGATCTATTCGCATCACCTCTCAATCACCAGCTCAAAAAGTTCTGCACAAGGACATTCCACCCACTAGCATGGAAAGTGGATTCGCTCTCCTTCAGCTGGAAAGGCCTAACAGCATATGCATTCCCACCTCTTCCCTTGATACACAAAGTACTACTAAAAATCAAGGAAGAACGTCCAAGGATAATCCTGATAGCTCCAAACTGGCCAAGACAACACTGGTACCCACTGCTGAGGAGCATGTCTCGAACAATATGTGGCCAATACCCTGATGCCTTTGATGTTAACTCAGAACAACTACAGCATCATACATCCAAACCTAAAAACGTTGCAACTGACTGCATGGAACATCACATAGCAGCAGCCAATCCAGAACTTTCCCAAAGAGTTAAAGACATTATTCTTGAAGCACGCAGACCTTCAACAAGAAGGAACTATGCTGGAAAATGGAAAAGGTTTGTCATTTGGAGTACGGAAAGGGGAAAAGATGTGTCAAACATAGATATGCCTAACATTCTGGAGTATCTGGCCGAACTTCTTCATTCAGGCCTGTCCTACTCCTCCATCAAGATACATGCATCAGCTATTTCAGCAGAATACAGCTTTGATCCACCTGTTTTTTCACACCCTTTGCTCAGGCAGTTCCTCAGAGGAATCAAGAATGTAAAACCTCCAAGGAAACCACCATTACCAGCTTGGGACTTAAACTTTGTGCTAGAAAAGTTGACACTATCACCCTTTGAACCAGCAGCAACAGCAGACCTACAACACCTGTCATGGAAAACTGCTTTCCTACTGGCAATTACTTCAGCAAGGAGGGTTTCAGAACTACAGGCCTTAATGGCAGTGCAACCCTTCCTAATCTTCCACCAAGACAGAGTGTCCATGAGGACTAATCCTACATTTATGCCTAAGGTGGTATCCAGAGTGTCTTTAAACCAGGCAATCCACCTACCTACCTTCTTTCCCAACCCACAAAACAGAGGGGAAAGAATACTGCATACCTTGGATGTACATAGACAGCTACGCTACTGGACAGAACAAAAAATAGCAGAAAGACTGACCAACTTTTTGTAGCCTATGCAACAGGAAGGGAAGGAAAAGCTATTTCCAAACAGACAATCTCCAAATGGATAGGAAATTGCATACAATTCTGTTACTCCTTCCATGGAAAACCAATTCCACAGAACATAAGACCTCATTCTACAAGGGCAACAGCCACTACCACAGCCTTCTTACGAGGAGTGGCAACCAAAGACATTATTGAGGCGGCTACTTGGACCTCCGTGCATACATTTGCCAAGCATTATAATTTGCCTCTATATTCCAGATCCCGAGCAGGGTTTGCCACTGCTGTACTGCAAGGGATCCTAAACACACCATAATCTACTTTTATCCTCCTCCCTAGTTGGCTATGGTATTCTACCCAGTTGTTATGACTGCAGATGCATCCATGAAGGACATAGTACAGTTTTGTACCTACCATAAATGTAGATGTCCGAACTGGATAGCATCTGCAGTCAGGATTACCCTCCCTCCTTCCCTCTGTGGTACTCCTAGGGTGTTTACCCTCCTAATAGCTAGCTGGTGGGGGAGTCTTTTATGGTGTATTTGTTTGTATATATGTACATACATGCTTATTTTTGTGTTTACCTCTATCTTTTTGGAAACATTGGCATCTATCCAAATTTTAGCCTTCAAGAGGGCTACTGGCATCTGGGGCAAGAAACACTGAGGAAAATGGCGTCGGCTGATGCTTTTATACCCGAAGACCAACAGAGATGACGTCGGGTGAAGTGCGACATCAGCCGAAGCCGGACCCGGACTTTGGAATCCGGCCGACTGAAGGGCTGCCTGACGACAGGACAACCCAGTTGTTATGACTGCAGATGTTATCCAGTTCGGACATCTACATTTATGGTAGGTACAAAACTGTACTTTTTCAGCTTTTCGGAGCGGAGACCTCTGGCTCTGCCTGACAGGGGTGCCTTCGAGGTCATGAGGAGCGTGTTAGAACCTGGTTCAACTCCACAGTCGGCTCCGTCTGCCCCTCTCTCCACGGTGCCTCCGGTGATTTCTGCTCACTCTCTCATCCCGGATCGTAGAGAGCCAGCTCTTCAAGTGTCCCCAGTGGGCATTTCCTCCTCTTCCGAGCCCTCTCCTGACCCGGTAGGAGAGCCCCCTAGGAAGAGGCAGTGCAAGAGGAAGCACATTGACTCCCCTGAATCTGTCACCTCTGACACTGATTTAGAGGATTCTGAAGGTTCCCCTCGTTCCCCCTCTGAAGATGTCTCCTTTGCAGACATCCTCGAAATCTTAAAACAGAGGGGGAATTGGCCAGCCCTCAACCCTTCAGAGGATGAATCGGTGTATCTTAAGGCGTTTGGCTCTCGCCCTTCCACCTCCTGGGTGTCCCTTCCCTTTGACCCCCTCATGCAAGTGGTGGCAAAGAAGGCCTGCACGGCTCCTGACTCAGTGGAACCCACCCCCAGGAGACCATCAAAATTTATCACTGCCCCCAAGGACAAAGAATTTTTAACCAAAGGCGTCACTGTTGATGCTATGGTGGTGGCTGCGGCCACCAAGAAGGAATTAGCTGATCCTTTGGTGCCTGTTCATCCTCCTAACAAGGAATCTAGGACTATGGACAGGTACGAGAAGCAGATGTTCTCGTCAGCGACCTTTACTATACACTCGCTGAATTACCTGTGTCATTTCACTCGTCTTCAGAGGGATCTGCTCAAGGAAGCGAGCGAAATGTTAAAGGACCCAACAGCTGCGGGTTTTCAGGATAGGATGAACTCTCAGCTGGCGACCCTTAATTCTATAACTAACTCCTCCATGCGCCTCCTTTCATATGCGGCGGATGGAGCGAGTAGAGCGGCAGGTACAGGCGTGGCCTTAAGTCGGCACGCCTGGATGCGGCTATGTAACTTTGCGGACCCTTTCAAGGCGTCCTTCACTAACTCCCCTTTTGATGGATCATCCCTCTTTGGTCCTCAAGTGAAGGAAACCCTGACTAGGTGCGAGACTGATGGCAAAACTCTCTCTGCCGTCGGAGTCCGTTTTTCTACTCCTTCTAGGCCTTACCCCAAAGGCCAGAAGGGGGGAAAGATGTGGTTCCGCAAACAATCTCAGGGAGATTTGCCTGACGCACAGAGTCGATTCCCCTCTAGAGGCAGAGGGGGGAACAATAATGGTAGACGCCGTCCTAGAGGCAGAGGGGGCCCACAGAATCAGGGCAGTTGAGAAACCTTTTCCGACAAGCCTTTTCAGCATCCCTGAGGTGTTGCCCGACTGTCCACCTTCGGAGGCAGTCGAGGGAAGATTATCTCTGTACCCAGAAGCCTGGCTATCCCTAACTCAAGACAAGTGGGTACAGTCTATCATTTCTGAAGGCTACAGAATCCCATTCCTTTTCATTCCAAAGCAATCCAAAATCCCTTCCAGATGTTCCACCCAGTCAAAGGGAGCAAGCAGCACTAGAAATTTCAAAGCTGCTTGCAAAAAGAGCCATTCAACCAGTTCCAGCAGACCAACAAGGATCCGGAATCTACTCCAAATTCTTTTTGGTTCCAAAGAAAACAGGAGACTGGAGACCCATTTTGGATCTCAGCAACTTGAACAAGTTTGTCAAGAAAACAAAGTTCCGGATGGTCACGCTGCAGTCCATTCTACCCCTTTTGGGGCGGGACAACTGGATGTGCTCAATAGATCTCCAGGATGTGTACTATCACATCAAAATGAGTCAACGCTCCAGGAGATTCCTCCGCTTCAGGCTTGGGAACCAGTCATTTCCAATTCAGGGCCCTGCTCTTTGGACTCACTACAGCCCCCCGAGTGTTTACCAAATGCATGGCAGTGGTCGCCTCTCATCTGAGACGACAAGGATTCCAGGTGTTTCCGTATTTAGACGACTGGCTCCTTACAGCCCCCACCAAGCATCTTTTGCTTCTTGCCAGAGACTACACTTTTCTCACATGTCAAACACTAGGCATTTCAATAAATTACGAAAAGTCTGTCTTGTCGCCTTGTCGTGTTATTACCTTCATAGGCGCAAATCTAGACACAGTCAACATGTCAGCCAGACTCACAGAGCAGAGAAGAGCAGACATACACAAACAGGTCTCTCTTGTCTTGCAGAGCAACAAAGTCAAAGCCAGATTGATCCTGAAGGTCTTAGGGATTATGGCGGCAGCCATCCCTCTTCTACCATTAGCTCGCTTCCATATGAGAATCTTACAATGGATGCTCTTCACACAGTGGTCTTTCCAACGACTTCCAATGTCCCATCCTATTCGGATAACACAATCCTGCAAGAATCATCTCTCTTGGTGGATCACATCTCCCCAGCTCTTCCAAGGGAGACCTTTCGTCCCTCCTCCTCCAGTTGCTACAGTGACAACGGACGCCTCCCTGATCGGGTGGGGGGGCATTACCAGGGCAGGACGGTCCAGGGCATGTGGCAACCTTTCGAGTGCCACTTGCACATAAATTTCCTAGAGATGAGAGCAGTGCTTCTAGCGTTGCAAGCCTTACAAGACTCTCTTCCCAAGGGAACTATAGCAATTCAGACCGACAATATGTCTGTAGTGTGGTACATCAACAAACAAGGCGGAACCAGATCTTACCCCCTATGTCGAGAAGCACTCAGACTGTGGCAATGGGCGATTTCTTCTCAGCGGTTTCTGTTAGCAACGCACATTCCCGGGAAGTCCAATGTGATTGCAGACAAATTGAGCAGAGCTATTCTCATGCCTCACGAGTGGTCTCTGAAGAATTCAGTGTTGGAGAAAGTTTTTCGAAAGTGGGGCCGGCCTTGCTGCGACCTTTTTGCTACTCTCCAAAACAGCAAGTGCGACGACTTCTTCACCCTCTTTCCCCAACCAGGCCACCCCGACAGAGACGCTCTAGTACACGATTGGCCCCGGGGACTTCTGTATGCGTTTCCTCCCTTCCCACTGATATCTCAGCTAATACAGAAAGCCATCACTCAGAAAGCTTCCATGATCCTCATTGCCCCTTACTGGCCTCGACAGGTTTGGTTCCCATTTCTCCACCGTTATCTATTGGAGCAACCTTGGCATCTGGACCCAGTTACAGACCTCTTGACCCATCAGTCGGGTCAGTTGCACCACTCCCTCCCTTCTCTGAACCTCACAGCGTGGTTCCTTCAATTCCAACTCTAGCCAGGCTTCCTCTAATATCTCACTCAGTTCCAGATATTTTGATAGCCTCTCATAAATCTTCCACTCGGAAGATTTATCATAGTAAGTGGAAACGTTTTTCCTGTTGGGCGCAGTCAAAGAATATAGATCCTTTCACTGCTTCCATTCAATTAGTTTTAGACTTTCTAGCCGAACTTTTCCACTCAGGTTCGTCTCCGTCTACCATCAAAGTTCAATTGGCAGCAATATCGAACTTTCATGTTGGAGTCTCAGAGTCCTCCATTATGTCTCACAAACTCTGCAAAGCCTTTTTAAAGGGAGTTTTTCTCCTCAAACCACCTATCAGGGATCCTCTTCCTCAATGGGATCTCAACTTGGCTCTAGCGTCCTTAATTCTTCCCCCCTTTGAACCTGCGGCTTCATGTTCAATGAAGTTACTATCTTGGAAAACACTCTTTAGTAGCTATCACTTCAGCTAGAAGAGTCTCTGAACTCCATGCTCTGTGTAGTCGACCCCCTTATCTTTTGTTTCATAAGGATAGGGGTGTCCTTACGTACTAACCCGTCCTTTTTGCCTAAGGTAGCTTCACTGGCAAATTTGAATCAAACCATTGATCTTGCTGTGTTCTTCCCTAATTATTCGAACAGGTCGGAACAAAAATTACATTGCTTAGATGTTCATCGCCAACTTAGGTTCTATTTAGACAGGACCAAACAATTCAGGAAGTCTGATCAACTGTTTGTTTCTTATGCAGAAGGTAGAATGGGCCTTCCAGTATCTAAAGTATCTCTCTCTAGATGGCTTACTTCGTTGATTACCCTTGTGTATGAGATCAGACATCAACAGTTGCCATCCAAACCCAGGGCTCATTCAACTAGAGATTTAGCCACATCTATAGCTTTCCAAGATAGGCTGCCTATTGATTCGATTTGTTCTGCAGCTACTTGGGCTTCTCCCCATACCTTCATTTCTCATTATAAGTTGGACTTGGCCTCTAGGGACCGAGCCAACTTTGGTTCCACTGTACTCAAGAGTCTGTTCCGATAGGCCACCCGGGACAAGGTGCTAGGGACGCGGTCCCATCCTGCAAGAATGAAGGCGAGATAGACAACTTAACATTTAGAAGTTATGTACCTACCATAACGTTCCATGTTAGTTGTCTTCTTCTCGCCTTCTTTCTTGCGTCCCACCCTCCTTCCCCCTAGCCTGGACAGACCTAGAGGAGTTTATTTTGTTCTTTATGGAATTTCCTTGCTGGGCTTAGCTTACAAACGAGATCTGAGGAGTTACCGCCTAGCATTGTGGGATATAGGGGAGCCTTGAGCCGGTGGAACTAGCTCTCGAGCTTTTAGAGTGGCCGAGTCGGAGCCGAGGATCGGCTCCGAACCCATTCCTATCCAGCAAGAAAGAAGGCGAGAAGAAGACAACTAACATGGAACGTTATGGTAGGTACATAACTTCTAATTCTTACAGGTTGTTGATATCTAAATTGTTGCTGTTGTTTTAGCAGTAGCAGATAGTATTTTTTGAAAAAATATATATTTTCTGACACATGCAATGACTAAGAAACACTGTAATTGTGTCATGCACATTGAAAATAAGAAAAAAGTGACCCCAAGTCATCGGTAACTGACCTCCATGTTAACAATATGGGTTGAAACATAGGTTTTCTTCATTACTAAATTATGAAATGTTACAATTTGTAATACAGACAGATAAAATTATTAACTACTGGCATTAATAAAATTGGTTCTGAGTTAGGCTCTGCCATACATTTTTCCCTTCCAGTGAGGATAAAATAAAGAATACTGAAGGAAAAGCTAGTGGAGGTTTTGAGAAACAGTGGTCTCAACAACAAATTTCAGTATGCAATTGAAGTGCAAGAACTAAAAATAAAGGTGGGATTGTCACCATGCCACTTCCAATCCTAGGCACAGGAACTCCTTCGAAATGGCTTTTTCTCAGTCCCTTCCCTTTCCTGTCTCTTCAATGTTGTCATCACTGTGTGTTTTTTTTTTCATCCATTGCTGACCACCAGGTTGACATCAGTGATAGCTTTGGTGCGATTTCAGTGCAAGACCATTTCTCAGTGCAGGTTTTTTCCAGCATTGCTATGACTGACATTGTCAAGTCTCATGCTCCTGCATCCTTGAAAGTGGGTATGCCATCAGTGCAGCCAATGCTGATAGTATCTGTAATGATATCTTATGTTCACTTTCTGGTGTTGATGTCAGTGCCAACTTCTTCTCTGTTTGTGAAGATAAGAGTTTATTCAGTGCTAGGCCACTTGATGTCGATAATGCCAGCATTGTCCCTCCCAGCTTCAGGTATTGGCTGTTGGCTACAGTATGCCTGTAGGCATGACAGTATGGTATCCTTCAGCATCACAATGGTGGTACTGCTGCATACACCAGATGTGACTGCCTCTGTGCACAAAGATTTCCAGTTTATTGTTTTCCAGCAGGGCAGAGGGACCTCAGGCCTTTAGGACCATACCTGCAAAAATCCTCCTTCAGAAGTACATCTTCGCCTGTGCTGGAACAGAGTTATTTACCTAGTCAAAAATGCAAATAAAAAATACATTGAGGATATCTTGAGTAGATGCTGCATAGGGGGAGGCTGACCTAAATAACCTCTTTCCCTCCCCCCTCACCATGGGCTGTAGAAGGCCTGCAAATTATCCCAAAAGTTTTCTTGGGCAGTTCTCCCACTAGTGTAACATCATAAAGGATGCCACCAGGACTGCATGGAGAAAACCTTGACATGGTGGCCCCCAGTACAAAAGAAGGCTGAGCACAACTTTCACACATTAAGGGAGTGGACTATTTTGGCAGAGACCCTGAAGCCTAACATGATGATTTTGACAGCAGCACAGGAAAATCCTCCACTGCCCAGTGTCTTGCTGTCAGTCCACAAGATAAGTAATTCTGAGGAATGAACAGGATTGAGAAACATGTTTATCCATCTGCCACTTTATCTATCAGAGTACTGACCTATGCCACTCATGGTGTATTTTGCGAGGAACTTTACTGATGAAATGTATCATATACCTGAGAGGTTGCCAGATGGGCCTTTAACACGCAGCCTTATATGCTACTCACAACAGAGAATCCAGCATAAAATGTGTTGTATCTAGTTCATTTGATCGAAAGACACACCGTGATTCAATGTTCTCAGATTGAATCATATGGTCTTTCGATCATATGAAATTGACCAGATATGTTTTCAACATGACACACAGTCAAAGCCTCTCAGCAGGAAGCTTCTGGAACAGAACCCTTTTAAACTGAGAGTCAGTGTTTTTAGCACTCCTCAGCACGCCAAAGTGCATCTGCAGGTATACAACAGAAGTCTTGAATCATTGTTCATTTGTCCATTCTGGAGGCAGTCAGCAGTCACTTATCTCTTGGCCAACATTACCACAGATGGATAAGGACATGCATTTATGGAGATGGAAACTGCTAAGGCGAGTAACAGAAGTAAGAAAAGCATCAGGAATAAGCTAGCCACCCGCTAAAAAATGAGTTGATCCTACGGCAAGCTGCCAAGGAAGACAGGTTGACAAGACAGAACAGTTCTGAACTGAACAAATGGACAAGATAGCTAAGAAAACAAGGCAGGTCTGTTGTAGGGGTATCAAGACTTCTTTACCTGTAGCAAATAAAAAACTTCTTCTCTAAGGTAAGTAGAATTTCCTTTTGGTAGGGCTTTTTGATATTCTGTATAATAGCTACGTGTCTTGTTGCTGCAGGAGCTGATCATCCCTGAGAAGCTATAACGGGGACTAGACTGTGCTCTCTAACAAAAGGTAGACATGTGGTTCACTTGTCCGACAAATGGCCAATGGGATTAGATTCATTTTGGCTCTTTGTTTCTTTGCTGCCAATTCAATACACAGCTGGCCCTCAAACTTATCCATGCGTTCCCCTCTCTTCCAGAATCTCCTATATTTCCTTTCCAGCAATTCTGGATAAAGCCATTTGGCAAGCAGGACCTTAACATTTCCTGAAATGGGCCATATTGTGCAAGGAATAAAAGAGTAGAGCAAAGACCTACAGGGAATCAATAGACAGTACAATGGAAGCTGGTCAAAATCCTTATTTCAGATGGAGTGACATACAATGATGTCAGCATACCTAGTGCTCACATCTGCTTACCAGGCAAAGGATGTTGTGTCTCATCATCTTAAGTGTGCTGTTTGCTTATGGAACTCCTGCTCTTCACCACAGGTTGCATAGGCAGCAGTTCCCTCCCTGCCATATTCCCCTGGGGGTATGAATGATGTCCCTCAGCTGCTTCCATTTATCCCCTCCCCCCACCAGTGACATAGGTTTGTTCCAAAACTTGGGTCACTACTGGCACGGATACACACCTTGCCTCTTTATCACTGGGCTGCTAGGTTTGCCTCTTCTTGCCTTTAAAATAACCATTTAAATAATTGAAATAGAAGAACATAACTAAATGTTTTTCAAAAGCATTGTGCTGTGTCATCCAAAGCTTCAAGAGCTGTGCATTAACACTGAGGTACAACTAGGTTCTTTAGTGGGTCACTGCAAGCAAGCTGGCATCAGAAGGTTGGCTAGTGCATTATTTTTCTATGTGGGCAAGACTGTAAATAAACTCAAGTGTAGGATTTCATGTCATCTGTCAGAAATCCGCTCTGGATGTAAAAATAATACACTAGCCAAACACCTTTCTCTTCATAAAAGACACACAGGTTTTAAGTTCCAGATCCTGGATCGCATAGACATGGGTGATCTTGAAGGAGACATCCCGAATATTCTGGAGAAACATGAACTCGTGGCAAGTAAAGCTGAACTCTTTTAGGAAGCCTGGACTAAACTACTACTGTTCAATTAAAAGTGCACTGGAACCTAGAAAATTGCCACATTGTTTACATGATTAATTTTATTTTATTTTATTCTACCACTTGGTTTTAAATACCATTTTAAATCAGTTGTAATTTAAGTGTATATTTTGTTTCCATCATCATACATTTTTTTTTATTATTTCTTTCTTTTTCTGGTTCTGTTTTTTCCACTTTATTCAAAATGATGTGTAATAACAATAATAACTAATTATACAATTATATATATTTTTATAGATAGTTTTTAGGGTTCTTGTACACAGACCTGAAAAGGACGAAAGCAATCTTTGTTAACAATAGGTTATGAAAATTGAATATGATTTTTACAATTGATTTTTTACATGCAAAGTGTATATGTGTATGTATATATATATATATATATATATATATATATATATATATATATGTATGAATACAGGGTCTATATTATATAGTCAAAGTTTCAAAACTACCAACCTCACATGAGCGAACTCATATGAGCGAAGTTCGAAACATTGACTATATAATAAAATAAAAATAAAAAAAACTTACCTTACCGCTCTGAGCAGAAGGGCAAGCCCTCCTGCACCCCCCACACACCCCCTACTTAAATATACCAACTCCGAGAACGCACTTCAGTGCAGAAAGGGAAAATTTCCCATTCTGAGTGTGAAAAGCCGTTGACTTTCACCTTTCCGACGTTCAATCATATGATGTCGACCATGTATGAGTCGAACATCGGAATATTCGCTCATCTAATTTTTTTTTTTTTTTTTGATTGCCAAATGGACTAAGATTGGTATATTTCCAGCCATGTAGTATATTGTCTTGGATAAAATCACAGACTTAATAATCTACTTAATAATTTGGTAAAATAAGAGGTACCACATCTTTATAAATTTTATTTAAAGTACATAAGGGTTATATTATTATTACAGCTTCTATGTAGGGCTGGACTAGCTCGAATGTCACACTGATGGGGGAAGGGATGTGAACTTAACGTGTACCAAATGTTTTACAGCACAATAAACCATTCCCTTGCCTGATAAAAAGTATATATATATATATATATATATATATATTTAGAAAGCTTATGAGGAAACTTTTACTCTATTTTTGTTTTGCTTGGATCGCTTGTCTGTGAACTTAATAAATTATTTTCGACTGGAAACAGACTGCCTGGCTTGCTTGGATGACTTTTGAATAATATATTTTTCGTTTTTTTTTTTTTTTTTTTGACTTAAGACGAGTTTAAGTTAGCTACTTCTACTACTTTTGTCTGATCTGATTAATATACAGTGATTAAATAGAGATATATGGACTGAAAATCTTCCACACAGAGAAGTTTCAGCGATATTTTACTTTACTGGCTCACCCGGAGTTTCGCACGGGTGTGGGCGTGGCGCGGATGATTGATGACCAAACCTGCATATGAAATGAGGCATGACTGACATGCTATTCATATTAGCCAGTACATACAATACAAAGCAATGTAATGGTAAAAGCAGTGCAAAAATAACAAAATGTTAAACTACAAAGAGTAACTGAAGACTGCCAGTGCATGGGATGCTATTTACATTAATTAGAAAATGTAATATATGTGTATGAAATGTAGGCAGCAGATTTATTTTTTATTTATCTGTAAGAACATAGTATTAAGTGCATGGATGGGGCTATCCAGGTGAAGTGCATGAACATAGATGGTTACTGTTTAGTTAGTGCTTGTGTTGAAATTTGAAATTAAGTAGTTTCTAAGGATATGTTGTGTACATGGGCATAACTGTAACTCAAGGACTTCCAAACTGATGAACTGTAACGTTAGGATACAACCATTGCAAGTGTCTTTTCTGCAGTGGGACCCGAGTCTACAGTCAGCACAGACTCCAAAACCTTTGGAGCATACAGCATGCTTCTGACCAGTGTGTCCTTTCGCTGTTAAATAAATAAATGAATGAATAAAAATATAAACAAGTAAACAGCTGAAACAACAATGCTTTAAAATAGTAAGAGTTCAGAAGGGCTGAAATCACGGGTCAGAGTGTTCTCACTATGCACTTCTTGGCGATATTTTATTGTATTGTTAGTAGTGTTGCCTGACAGTCCTATTGAATATTCAATGCCTGACCGTGACGTCAAACACCGCGTGCGGGGTTTGGGCGGTGCTTGCTACTGCGCATCTGGTGAGCCAGTAAAGTAAAATATCGCCGAAGTTTCTTAAACTGTTTTGGAATATCTGATTTACAGACTTTCTTTTTTCACCCTCCTTAGCTAGTGTTTCACAAAGATGGAGTGTACATGAGTACAAATTATTCACTCTTGCCTAAAGTTGCAGCAGAGACAGATTTAAATCAGGCAGTACCTTACCAATATTCTTCTCTAAGAATACCAGTTGTATTGAGTGGGGGTTCACAGACAGCTAAAGTCTTGTGTGTACAGAACCAAATTATGAAGAAAGATTACTGGCTCTTTGTATCATTTTCAAAAAAAAAGGGAAAAAAGAATTTGGAATTCAAGGTGTCAGATTTAACACATCTGGAATGGCTTTTGAATTGCATTAAATTTTGTTATGAAAATTTTGACAAGACCTTACCAGTTGAGCTTAGGATACACTCTTTCAGGCCCATGGCTATATTTCAGGTTTTGTTTAAAAATGCATCTGGGTGATATTTGTGCTGTAGCTACCAGAGCATCACTGAACACATATGCAAACACTGTAATGTAGATGCACTGTCTAGGTCCAAGTCTTCCTTCACTATTCCCATTATTTAGAGTGTTCTTTTATGATGACCTACCTAAGAAGCTGAGCTTGGGAGTGAGTCCTGTTAGTAATGAAGATAGAACTCCAATCCCATGTACAAAAATGATGTACTTACTATTATGATAATATATCTGAATTGGCAGTTCCATCTTCAATACCATCCCTCCCTTTTCCCCAGCCTGGACCTCTTTAGCCTAATTAGTATTTTGCAGGACTCAGTAATGAATGTGTTATTCATTGTATTCAGTTGTTCTAAAGTTTCCACTTTGTAAAAACTTCAGAGATCTGAAGAAGGACACTGAGGAGCACAGTACTTTGGGTAAAAGGGAAGGGGATTATTAGGCTGAGAAAGTTCTCATTGTCAAGATTTTAAGTTTTGCTGGTCTTAGTCCTGTAAGTAATTAGTAATAAACTACCAATCCAGATCTTTTATTATGGTAAGTATCTAATATGTGCTTTTCTAAATCATGTGATGATATTCTTAGTGTAATGATGCCCTTTAATCCATGCCTACCACTCCAACTAACTTTTATAAACAATGAAAGATGGACACTGGGTGGCTGTTCTGAAATTGTTAAATCCAACTCAATTTGTAAGAACAAATACATTCAGAATGCTAATATTGCAAACAATACTTCATCTGATGCAGATTCAGAATGCTTGATGTTGTCAAACTGTGTAGCCCACGGGTATAATCAAGGGTGATGAGTGATATTCTATTCCTGTGTAAACAAAAATATGTATAGCCTAAAGTATGATCTTCAGGGACCTTTTATTAACCACTGGGGTACATGTTACAGATATTGCAGGAATAAGCCTTGCAAATTTTAAAACAGTTCTTTAACATTATGCTGTAACGTGGAGGAGCATATCTGCTACCCCAGTACAATGGAGGAGAGAAAAACCTTGTGGGCCTTTTAAGAGACAGCCCTATCTCTGAGGTTATGGGAGCCATAAACTACATACATGTTGCTATCAGGGATCTACTTGGTACAGAAGGTCTCTAGTAACATTAATATGGACTTATAATCCTTGAACTGCCTGGTGGTCTTAATTCTGAAGGTGTTATTTATAATGTCTCTGTGTGCCATCCTGGCAGATCACATAGTTTACATATGTTGCCTATTTACCTCCTATACCAATGGTTTATGTGAGGGGAATTCCCACAGGGTCATTTGATTAGTAGATGAACACAAATGTTAGTTAGACAGACCTATAAACAGGTAACAAGCAAGCAAGGAGCAGGCCACATATATGTTGTTTATTCTGTGTTCCAGTTGATGCTAGATATGCCCTAGAGCCCTAGTAGATAACTCCAATATGCAGTTTCAGACCATGCAGAAAATGGACTGTAACAAATCCCATGCAGAAACATGAAACATAGCATTTAAGGTACTGCTTCCAATGTCTAGACACCTCAGGAGGGACACTGCAGTACAGTTCAGTTGTATCTAGAAAGATGTTTATTATATGTAACATTACTCAGACCAACAGAGCAGAAGATAACCATTTTGGCAAAGCTTTCATTACCAGACACATAAATAGCAGAAGGACAGAGTGGGGAATCAGGGGAGGATAAAATAGTACCACAGCTGAGGTGGAAGTGGGCACAATACATCTAGTCCACAATTAGGGGCCATGACACATATAACACAGAATAAAATAATTCATGTGATATCATAACCAGCTTATGCAAGACAGTGTATGGAGTGGCCATGTTCTGCATCATACATCACCATATCCATACAGGTTAGGGGATGGCTAGAGTACAGTCATCATCACTTGCACAGGAGAGAATACAGTGTCAGGTAACTGCAACACTGCAATGTGGGATAGGTTCAAGGGAAGTGAACATGGTAACCAGAAACTATGGGAGTTTGAGGATAGTCAGATGTCACCTTCTCCAGTGGTAGAGTCATGATGACAGCATTGGCTGTTTCCACCGTGTTGGCTTAGTGTTTGGGCTTAGGACTGTCCATGACTAGAGAAACAGAACCATGTGTGTGCACCCTGACAGACAGTCCCAAATGCATGGGTATTGCCAGTGACCTGGACAATGACCATGAGTGTCAGACCATGCATGTGCAGCCAGTGAGGCATCTCATGTTTTGAGCTATAGAAACAGTGCCACCCTTGCCCTGGATAATGCCCGCACCTGGGTGGCAGCTGCATGCCCAGAGATGACACTAATGCAGTCTCACCAGTGGTTAGTGTAGTCTGATGTGGGAAAGCTTGCTCCCAAACACCAAACATCCATATAGTCTCATAAGCATAGACTCTTTGACCTGCAGTGGCAGGCCTGGAGGGTATGGTTGCCCTTTGTGATTCTGAGCCTGTCATCTCCGATGGTCCCTGTCTCTGGAGTGGAGTCGTAGCAGGTCTCAGTACCATCTAGGTAAACATCCCTGTATTGACCCTTGACCATGGTGATCCGTGTGCTGACCCTGTTGGGTCCCCCTGCTGTTATACCAGCCTTGTCATCTCTAAACAGAGAGACCACAGGGCCTTTGTAAGTTAAGACTCACATGTCCAGTCTTTCTCCTACATGGACTCTTTTCATCCAGGTCGTAGTTGGAAAACTACATGCAAGAGTAAGTACATGGATTCCCTTGTAGAATCCCCTACACTGAGCTGGGATTAGGATTCATAGGCTGACTCTACTACTTTGCCCCTGATATCCCCAATTCAGGGAGATAGCAGTGCCTAGTCAAAGCAAATTGGCCAAAAGACAATCAGATTCAGAACATGTTCTGGCAGAGGCTTTCCTGTCACCCAGCTAAATTTTTTGGGTAGTTGCATTGGTAGACAAAATAGTTAAACTTGTATTGGACAATGTACTTAAGAACCCTAACATGGTGGCTTTGAACCCCCCCCCCAAAAGACCCGACAAAATATTTCACCCACCCAAGGACAGTCCTAATTGGATACATTGCCAGGTGATGGAATCCATGGTGGTTGCTGCCACCTTGAAGATGGTTCTAAGCCTTGATCTAAGAATGCGCCCCCACCACCACCACCAGAGTCATAAAACTTTAGATATTTTGGGGGAGCTGGTTTTCGCATTTTTCACATTTGCTGTTAGGGTATTGAACTACCAGATGCATATGCATACAGTGGATGTAAAAAGTTTACACAGCCCTGTTAAAATGCCAGGTTTTTGTGATATGAAAAAATGAGACCACAATAAATCATTTCAAAACTTTTCCCACCTTTAATGTGACCTACAAGCTGTACAATTCAGTTGAAAAACAAACAAATCTGGTAGGGGAAAAAATATAAAAAATAAAAAACGTACAATACACTGGTTGCATAAGCGTGCACACCCTTAAACTAATACTTTGTTGTGAGTGCACACCCTTAAAGTAATACTTTGTCGAAGCACCTTTTAATTTAATTACAGCATTCAGTCTTCTTGGGTAGAAGTCTATCAGCATGGCACATCTTGACTTGGCAATATTTGCCCACTCTTCCTTGCAAAAGCACTCCAAATCTGTCAAATTGTGAGGGCATCACTTGTGCACAGCCCTCTACAGGTCACCCCACGGATTTTCTATATATTTTCTACTTGATTTAGGTCTGGGCTCTGGCTAGGCCATTCCAAAATTTTAATTTTCTTCTGGTGAAGCCATTCTTTTGTTGATTTGGATGCATGCTTGGGGTCTTTTTCATGTTGAATAATGAAATTCGTCTTCATCTTCTGCTTTCTAGCAGACACCTGAAGGTTTTGGGGCAAAAGTGACTGGTATTTGGAACTGTTTGTAATTCCCTCCACCTTGACTAAAGCCCCAGTTCCAGCTGAAGAAAAGCAACTCCAAAACATTATACTGCCACCACCATGCTTCACCGTGGGGATGGTGTTCTTTTGGTGATGCAAAGTGTTGTTTTTGTGCCAAACATACCTATTGGAATTGTGGCCAAAACTTTCAACCTTGGTCTTATCAGACCATAACACATTTTCCCACATGCTTTTGGGAGATGATGTATTGTTTTGTAAATTTTAGCCGGGTCTGGATGGTTTTCTGTGTAAGAAAAGACTTCCGTCTTGAACCCTACCCCATAGTCCAGACATATGGAGATTACGGGAGATTGTTGTCACATGTAGTACACAACCAGTACTTGCCAGTAATTGCCAGTGTTGCTGTAGGTCACTTGGCAGCCTCCCTGACCAGTTTTCATCTTGTCTTTTCATCAATTTTGGAGGGACGTCCAGTTCTTTACAGGATCACTGCTGCCCCATATTTTCTCTACTTTTTGATGACTGTCTTCACTGTGTTCCATGGTATATCCAATACTGTGGAAATGTTTTTGTACCCTTCTCCTGACTGATACCTTTCAACAATGAGATCCCTTTGATGCTTTGTAAATCCTCTGCGAACCATAGCTTTTGCTGTAGCAGGCAACTGAGTAAATGTCATGAAAATCCTACTAGGACAGCTGAACTTTATTTGGGGTTAATCAGAGTATCTTTAATTGATGGCAGGTGTGTATCCAAGAAGACTGAATGCTGTAATTAAATCAAAAAGTGCCTAAACAAAGTATTAGTTTAAGGGTGTGCACACACAACAAAGTATTAGTTTAAGGGTGTGCACACTTATGCAACCAGTGTATTGTACGTTTTTTATTTTTTATATTTTTTTCCCCTAACAGATTTTTTTGTTTTTCATTTGAATTGTACAGGTTATAGGTCACATTAAAGGTGGGAAAAGTTTTGAAATTATTTATTGTGGTCTCATTTTTTTATATCACAAAAACCTGGTATTTTAACAGGGGTGTGTAAACTTTTTATATCCACTGTAGATTCCATTGGGACTTACTGGATGAAAAGTTTAAGACTATAGAAGAGGTGACAGACTTGGAGGCCATGAAGAAGCTTCATTCCCAGCTGGCAACATCAGGTTCTATAATCGATTAGTCCATCTGTGTGGCCTACAGTACTGCACATGGAGCTGCTATGGCAGCAGACACCAGCCTTACTTTTCTGCAGTATGCATGACTTCACCTTTTGGACTTTACTAAGACTACCAAGGACCAGTTCATCAGTGCCCATTTTGATAGTGCCCTGCTGTTTGATGAGTTAGTGTAGGGCAAACTTGAGAAGCAAGAAAGCACAGCAGTCTTACCAGGGTTGGCATTAAGTTCCAGATTCTTTAGCATCCATTTCAAGGACAGACAGATTTCAACACCCACAGCATGATAATTTCGGGGATCAAGAGTAACAATGTAAACTACACGGCAGCTTTCAGAAATGACATGGTCTGAGAGGACATGGAGGTTTTCAGCAAGGACATTGTGGATCCTGGGGTCCTTCTTCATGGGTCAAGTCTCCCAATACCTGAGGGCTTGCCCAGCTGCTCCAGTCTCGGGAGCTGTTCACAGACGCTTCAGACAAGGGATGGGGAGCAGCTTTTGGCTCCTTAAAAGTGCAATGGGTGTGGTTGCCTCTTCAACAGAAAGAATACATTAATATCAAAGTGATCTGAGCTCTTCTACTGGCCCTTCAGGCTTTTCAGCCTCTCTTCTCCCTAGGACCATTCAAGGTATTTACAGACATACCACAGTGATGATATGCTATACAAACAAACAAGGGGGGACAAGATCTTATCTTCTTTGCTGGTTGGCACTCCTAGTGTGGGATCTTGCTGTCCAGTATCAAGTGACTGTTCAGGCAGTTTACATTCCTTCAGGTCAAGACATTCTGGCAGACACTCTTGAGCAGGTCCTTAACACAATCCCACAGATGGATGCTTAACAGGGATGTCATTCTGGGCATTGTCCACCAGTGGGGTACTCCTCAAATACATCTCTTTGCCTCCCCTCTGAACAGACATCTACTTCTGTTTTGTGCCAGAGTCCCAGGTCCTCTGGTTTGGAAGGTGGATGCCTTATCTTTTCCTTGGAAAGGGGGAGTTTCTTTATGCTTTCCCTCCCCTTCCCCTTATTCCAAAAGTCCTGTTCAGAATTCAACAGGATGCTTCCAAAATCTTGTTGGTGACTCCCTTTTGGCCGAGACAGCATTGGTTCCCTCTTCTTCTGCATTTAGCCAAGGGCAGTCATCACAAGTTACCTCACAGATTGGACCTACTCACACAAGACAAGAGAACCCTCATCTATCCTCACCTGTTCACTCTTCAGCTGACTCTGTGGGTGATAGGATTTTGATTCCACATAGACACTTTTTTTCTAAGGACATGCTTAGGGTCCTGCAGGAGGCCAGGAAACCCAATACTAGGAAATCCTACTTGTGCAAATGGAAGAGGTTTTCTGTTTGGTGTCTTTCTCTTAACCTAGATCCACTTTCTGTGGATGTTCCTGTGGTTCCCACTTATCTGTGTGAATTGCTCAGTGCTGGGTTGGCTTATTCTACTGTTAAGGTCCACTTATCACCTATCTCTGCTTGTCTTCCTTTATCTCCTCCTTTTGCCTCTAGATTTGAGGCTAAACAATTCCTAAAAGGTGTCCTTCATATTAGGCCTTTGAGGAAGCCTGTTCCACCTCCCTGGGATCTTAATTTTGCTTTGTAAAAATTGACTCAGGCTCCTTTTGAGCCTGCAGCTTCAGCTTCCTTGCAGCATTGCTCTTGGAAGACTGTACTTTTGTTAGCCCTTACTTCTGCCAGATCGATGTGTGAGCTTCAAGCCCTAATGGCTTGTCCTCCTTTTTTGATGTTTCATACGGACAGGGTGTCCTTGCACACTAATACTTCTTTTATGCCCAAGGTGGTGAATGAATTGCTCTGTAATCAGTCAAATAATATTCATTTGCCAACTTTTTTCCCTTCTCCGCAATCTGCCAGTGAGAAGGTGCTGTACACGTTGGATGTGCATAGACAACTCAGATTTTATTTGGACAAGATTAAGACTATTAGGAAATCTGATAAGCTTTTTGTTTTGTTTCATCCTAGGTCCACAGGATTAGCTGTATCCAAGTGAACTATTTCTTCTTGGATCTCAAAACTATTTCTTTTTGTTATTCGTGTCATGGTAAGTGCCTTCCTTATTCTGTTAAGGCTCATTCTACTAGAGCTTTGGCATTTTCTGGTGCTTTTTTTCAAGGGTTTGGATACTAACTCTGCTCTTGAGGCAGCTACCTGGTCTTCTGTGCTTACATTTACCAAACACTACAAGTTGGATGGAATCTCCAGAGCTAGAGCTGTTTTTTCTAGGGCCATCCTTCATGGCTTCCTAGAGAGCTGTGTTAGTCCTTTCTCCTCCCAAGTTTCTTCCTGAGCTTTGGCGCTCTCCCTAATGTTATGAATACTGCAACAGTGAAATGGAAGGACATAGTACAGTTATGTAAAATCTTACCATAACGGTAGATGTCCTTCTCTTCACTGTTGCAGTATTCAGTCCCTCCCTCCTCCCCCTGGTCCATTTGTCTAGTGGATGTACTGGTTACCTTTTTCTTTTTATTGGGCTGGCATTCCTACTGGGGCTCACAGTTCTGAGGATGGTACATCCAGACGTGACCTTTTATGCTGTATTTTGCATGAGGAGCATACGTGTGACATACGGCGTAGCTTAAAGCAACCTAAAGGCTTTTGGTATACTGGCCGAACATTGAGCCGTCCTTGGCAGGAGATCCCTAATGTTATGAATACTGCAACAATGAACAGAAGCACATCGACCATTATGGTAAGATTTCACACAATTGTACTATCTCTTAGAAAATCCCATCCACCTCTTATTCAATGTAGACTATTTGACTGTTTTGTTCCATGGATTTGTTTTGTACTTCCACCGTCCTTTATTGAAATGGCACGGTGTCATATTGCAGTTTCAAAAACTCACTAGTGTCATCTCTTTACAATGCATCCTGCTTAAAATACTGATTCTGAAGTCCAGAAATGACCCTCTTTTGCTGTCTGCCCACTGCCAGGGTACCTTCCTATTTGTTTTCCATAACCTCATTTTCTGAGTGCTGTCTTCACCAGGCTGGGGTTCAACATCAACAGTGTTCCTCGCACTCAGGCTGTTCTTCAAAAATCTATTTATCTCCTCCTGAGCAAGTTGGATTGTCTACTTTCTCAAACTGAGAAATTTTTAGAGGTCATTTCTAATACTCAGTCTTGTATATTTCTCTTTTTCCCTGCAGTATAGTGGGTTACAGACGTTTCAGAAACTGAAGAAAGCTAATTTCTTGACAGCCAAGACTTTACTTGAAGTTGTGAGTTGTATGTCATTCTCAGTTCTGATATTACAAAATATCAGGCATTGCATAAGATTACTGCAGTGATATCTACAAAATCTGTAGAATCAGAGCACAGAATTGCTGGAAGATGTTTTCCTGTTATTTCTTATTTTGCAAACAGAGCTATACCTATGGATTTTACAGCTCTCAAGAATGCAGACGTGCTTTTCCTTATTCTTCCTTTACACAATGCTCACAGTGGAGTTCAGTTCTATAACTTGGGGGTCTTTGGTGCATATCAGAGGTGAAATGTCACATACATTTCCCTAAGCCTTCAGGACTATTGAAGGGTTGTGTAGATAGTTACATCTCTCTCTTTTGTCCAGCTAACAGAACACTCCGACATGCTTTCTAAGCAGGTAAATATGTATTTCATAGCAGTGGAAGCTGGACAGATTTTTCTGATACTCATCAATCTTTTGAAAATTAATAAGATAGATCTGTGTGGTCCTCACATAAGCTGTTATCTTCTTTTCTAAGCCTGTTGTCTTCATTGGGGATGAAACAAATATAGCTATTGGCACTTCTAGCATGGGGCATCATTAATAAGCACAAAAATACAATAAATTTCTCTTTATATGTTTAAGAAGATTATATATACGAATATTAATTAAGCTCAGGTATGTATCTTTGCCAAGAACAAAAGGCCAGATAACTGGTAAATTAGAGATGCATAGTGGTGTGTGAGTATTGACTTCAAACAGCAAAAATCAAATGAGTGAGGGTGTGAGGTGCACTCTGTTTTATATAACTGAGTCTCCTTTTTTGTTGGCTCGAGACTTCACCATCTTTTGTCCCTGCTGAAAAAAGATTGCACTGTGAATGACATCTGCCTAATGGCTGTCTTGTAAACACGTTTGTAGTTTATGTAGCAATAATCTTATTTGAGCATCCACTCATGGTGTGTATAGTCACACTTCTGTACATTTTGGTTGTTATCGTCTGTGAGGTAAGATTATACTGTTGTTTGAGGTAAGTATTAAAAATATGGACCTTTAAGAGTGTGCAGTGAAATAACTTTTGCAGTAGGAGAACTCTGTTCCTCCAAAGCCAAGGAAGCTGAAACCAGAGTAGGTGAAGCCTGTGACCCACATAGGTTTAGGCCTCAGCTGAGTTGTGGAGTAGCCATCTGTATTTGATCTGCATTTCAGACTGTTTGAACCCATGTTGAGCGTGAAATGCATGGAAGATGGATGGTCTACTTCTTCTTACAGTGCTGACATAGACCGTCTTGACAGCCACTTTACTGAAGTGTCATAGTATCTGACGACAGCAAGATCTGTAAGTAATTATCTGATAAGAAGAGCTCCATCATCTGTAACTGAAAGCAGTAGGTCCACTTGGCAGATAAAAGGCTGACAAGAATCCTCCACATTCTCATCATGCACTGTACATGCTACACTGCTTTTTTTCTTGTTGCTTTAGTTTGAGAACAGTTAAGAAAATGGAACCAGACTACCTTTGGGATTTTTTTTACCTGCAAATTCCAGATCTGCAGTTGTGTGCATATATGTGTGTGTGTGTGTGTGTATTGTGTTTCTTAACACTTATTATTGTTTCTCATCGGTTTCTGTATGTGACTAAGTTATGAGAATGTATTTTTCCTATCAGAAAGCCCTTTCTTCTGTGATTTCTGTGTCTTTGGATGTAGACCTCACCATCTTGTGATATCCAAATCTCAGATTAGAAAGTGTGGCTGTGATTCGAATATCCCGCCATCTGATAGACACAATGCACAGTCTGTTTAAGTGATGCTAATAATACCTTTCACTGCTCTATTTGTGTAGAGTTTTATCAACTACATGACATTAATGTTAAGAGAAACTCATAGCACAGCTTTTAATTCTGACATCATCTTGTTTCTTGCTGTTTGCAAACACCCATTAAAACAGAGTAGTTAGTCAGTTATTTATTTATTTGGCTTTGTTGACTGGGACAGAGCTCTGACCCACACAGACCAATTTCAGGCCTAGCTTCAGTGTACTGTACACAGTACTGATTTAGAATTAGTAATTATATGCAGAGAGTAAGTACTAAAAAACATAGTTAAGAAATTCTCTTCACACTGAACTCTACAACTTCTTTGTTTGCTACAATTAAGAAGTCGTGCCTGTTATTTCCGAAAAGGTTTCCTATTCTGCACAGCCTCTTTCTTTAATTATGTTTCTTAGATGCCAAAAATAGTAATTACAGAGTACCTGTATGATTCTTGAACAGTAAATATACTTGCTACAGTGGTGGGTGGGCCCGCTACCACACTAATTTCAACTTTTCAGGTTCAGCCAATAGATGCCAGACCAGGCACACCAAGGTCTTTACAATTGCTAATTCTAATTGTAATAAATTATAAGAAGTTGACCAAAACTATAGTTTAGAATCTAAGACTCACTCTGGAGGTTCTTCCCCAGTGCCCCTCATCAGAGTTGTAGACAGCTCAGGCATCAGATACCACAGATCTGTCTGCTTTGTGGTGGGTTAATTAGAGTGGGCTCACAGTTCTTGGTGCCTGGTTGCTTCAGGAGTCTCACCTTCACTTAAACATCTCAGAGATGAAAGTATTATTGCAATGTTGGCCTTTTAAGACTCCATATCTTATAATTGTCGATTCAGACAGCTTGGCTGTTGTCTAGTGCATTAACAAGCAAGGAACACGTGATCTTCCCACTTTGTTGAGAAGACATGAAAGTTTGGCAGTGGGCCATCGAGTGCCAGCGTTTTTATTTGCCAGTTATATTTTTAGAGAGGACCGGTTCCTTAGATTGCAGACTCAGCTAATACTTTAAGATGCCTCACAGATGATCTACAAATCCTTCAGTAACCAGGAGAACATTTCAGCTTTATAGCAAGCCACTATGTCCTAATCATCTGTCCAACCAGCAAGAGTCCTGATTATGTTTTAGCTATCACCGATTCCCCCTCCAACAAAGGGTGGAGTCAGGCCATAGAAGCTGTGATCTAGAGATGGCTATCTGATAGTCATTATGCTTCACCTATTTCCTCTGAGAATAAAGCTCATCCAAAAAGCCAGAGA
Source organism: Protopterus annectens (assembly GCF_019279795.1). Taxonomy (NCBI): domain Eukaryota; kingdom Metazoa; phylum Chordata; order Ceratodontiformes; family Protopteridae; genus Protopterus; species Protopterus annectens. The sequence continues at coordinate 1,188,554,640 of NC_056735.1, read as the reverse complement.
TCTCAAGGCCTAAGCTACTTTCTTAGTCTTTTTTCTGGGTTAGATGAACTTGGTTCCCCTTGCCTGTGTCCAGATCTACTGGAGAACCCTCTCAAAAAGTGCAATTTTTAAGGATGTTGCGGTCTCACCCACAAGGCAACCCCCAACCAGATATTCATTCTTGAAAGATAATAGCATGGTTCCAGTGATTGCCACTAATTGCCCTTTTCAGAGTAATTGCCATCATCTCTTCTTCTCAGAGGCCTTCCACTCAGAAAAACATATTTGAGATAAATGAACCCATTTCCATCTGGGCTTCAAGGAAAAAGCCACTTTTCATCTTAGGCCTACTATTTACAATCCATTTCCACTTTTCATATTTCCTTTCATGCTAGAAAGCTCATAGGTTGGTACTAGGCTATCAACTGTAGGGCCTATACAAGCCTAGCCATAACAATTCCCCAGCTATTTCTTCCCACACTATTTACTTCCCTGGACCCCTGTCTAGCAGGGCAACTGACGTAATTCCCAAGGTGAATTTCCTTTCTCCCATCCAATCGTCAAGGTTCCTTTTGAAGAGGGCCAAAAAGGCACTCTGCTTGACATGTATGGGCAATCTATTCCAGAGTCTGGGGAGTCTCTGGGTCAGGAACCTATCCCTCCAGCATGTTTTGTTTATTGTGATGACAAGGTTTAGATCCCTGGAGCGTGTGGCTCTGAGGGATTGGGATTTAAGTGTAGCATGTCCAACAGCTCTGGGTTTGACATGGCCTTGTATGTTAAGCAGAGATTGCCTCTGAGTAGACGATATGTGACAGAGTATAGCTGGAGTTTTTTAAGGCAGTCAGCGTAGGGCATCTGCTTAGGCCTGTGATTCTTTTAGTGAGGTATTTCTGTGGCCTTTCCAGTTGTTGCAGATGTCTTGAGAGGTACATACCAAACGGGGCGTTGTATTCTATAATGGGTCTAATGAGGGATGTGTACAGTGGGACAATGACCTCCTTTTTTCTGGATGAAAAGCCCTTAGTGATGAGGTGTGCCACCTAGAAGGATTTCCTGACTGTTGTGGCGATGTGGTTATCGAAGGCGAGACCACTGTCCACCTGTGTCCCTAAGTCTCTTATCACATTTTCAGTGTTTAGTGTACTGCCACCCATATGGTAATTCATGGGTACATGTTTTTTCCCAAAGGGGATAACTATACATTTCTTGGCATTGAGCATGAGCCCATGGCTCTGGCACTAAGCATCTGTTTCTGTAAGGCCCTTTTGTAGAGTTTCCACATCATTTGGGGATTCAAAACTCACATTTCATTTGTTTGTACTGAATACCTCTGTGGAGTTAAAAGTATTTGTCCTGGAAGGACCTATGTTTAGTGGTTTTTACTTGAACTAAAAAGCAAATTCTGAATTTGCAAAATTTTTATTTTAACTTCTGTATTTAGTGTGCCACAAGAATAGGGTGGCACTTACAATAATACTTTATTTTGTGACAAAAGTTGATGTGAGGTCTAACACAAGCCAGTCCATTAGTTTTTATGTTTTCTTTGCCAAACATTCTGACAGAGCGGGAATATCTTTTCCACTGTATGGGTACCCATACACAGGTTAGTTTCTGTGAAGAGGACCATGTCTTTTCGCAACAGCAACCATTTCCTTTGTCATGTCCAAATTGAGTAAGATGGCGTTAAGATTATTCTTTCAAGGTGGTTAGCCAAATAAATGAATTTTACAGTGCTAAATATGGAAAACCCTTACTTGTAAATCCTGCAGTGCATTGTTGTAGAGTTTTGTCTAGTTTGACTGCCCTTTGTCATAATTTCTTCTTGATAACGTGTAGCTGCAACGTGGTCTTTTCTCACCACTTTTGCAAGGCACTACAAGCTGACTATCTTTTTTAGACCTAGGTCTTCATTCTGGGAACGCTGTCATCATTGATGTGCTCCCATGAATATGTCCTCACAAGAGGATTAGCTAGGGCCTGTGTCCTGTTGGTTCTCGAAAGTGGACATCTTCTTATCATATACAATTTTTTTCTAGTGTCAGATTTGTAAGAAGAAGGTCCATCTTTTGTAATGTGCCATCCTGTTATCTCTCATCTTTGCTGCATCTGGTTTGGAATCTCATCCTTTCTCCTACATTGGTTTTACAGTTTTGTCAGCTAGATGCTACAACAAAAAGAACTCAAGAATGTATAATGTATGGTGTGTGATGGTTAAGGTACAAATATCAAAATCCAACAACTTAGCTGGTGACACCTTGTTCTCCAATGCAGTAGGTAAAGCCTGGAACATCCTCCCAAGCCAGCTAACCTCAATATCCTCTGTCAGCTTATTTAAAAGCAAGCTTAAACCCTACCTCAAATCACACTGGCTATGCCCCTGTTTTAACCCAGACTAAGTACCTAACTATTAACTAGACTCCCACAATTCCTAGCCTCCCATGATCATGATCTTGTGTTGTCTCACTAATTTTTAGTGAGCTTAACCTTCCTTAGGATTTTTTCTCATGTAAATAAGTATATACTGTAGAATGATCAAACACCTTCATATAGTATCACAACCTATGTGTTAAATAACACTAGAAATCCATCCTTGTTTGCTGTTCTTCTATACTCTATCTATTGATCTCTAGTGTTTTTCTTTCTTAGGTTTTTGTGAGACCTTAGTATCTCTTATCATAAATTACTAGGTGTATCTAATTTTGTAATATGTTATAAAAATTTGTACTACACCATTTCTAATACAAATGTATTAGTCTTATTCATCTATTCTTAGATAAATTTTTCCTTTTTCCTACTGAAATATAAAATATATAATCTTAGGCTTGTACTATAATTGTTAAAACTTCTTATGTACCAAATTATACTGTTATTGTCTTTGTCTTGACCTTTTATGTTGTTGTAATTTGTGGAGCTTTTCTCCCCGGGCTTCCACTGAAAATGGACATATATCCAGCTGGACTAGCCCTGTCAACAAATGTAAAATAAAAATAAAATAAAAGGGGGAGGGTTCTTGGCAGTGTGGGAAGGTTTTATCTACTGAAAAGTCCTATCACCTGCTACATCAGTACTGTTGGTTATAGAAGGTGGATTCCTTCTTACAAATCTGTCATTAACATAAATAAGTTAATCCCTTTGTCACATGTGAGCTCTGGTTCGCTAAGACACTACTTTGGTGAGTATGTCACATGAAAGCAGTTCATAGATACTTCTGCAGGACTAAATGTAAGGTATTGGTGCTCAAAAACAAACATTTGAAAATTATTTCATATTACAAATAAAGTATAGAAATTTTAGAGGTAAAGACCAGGGAGGTGGCTTTTCCACCTACCAAATGAATCAAAATAGCAAAACAAGGTTTACTATCGTACGTCCGAAACTGTATCGGTCAACTGATCAAAATGCCAAATACAGATCATCAGTAGAGCAGCCAAATAGAAACTGAATGCAGCAACACTCGTAGTTCAATGTATTCGTCATAGCAGAAGATTATGTCAGTCACCCATGCTGTGCACCCTAACATACCATTGCACTCTACAGTACATTTACTTCACTATTTTTCCGGGAGGCAAGCCCCCCTTCACCCCCCTGCAAATTATATATACCAACTCAGAGATCACACTACAGTGAGAAAATGGGTTAATTCCCTGTTCCTCACTGTACTGCGATCTCAGATGAAAATACCAAACTCAGATAATCGAAGTACACTACCCATTCACTGTAGTGTATTCAGTGTTACCCGGTTCAACTTTCTGCCTCCTGGAAAACTGTCTTTCGACTAACCCATGCTCGATCGCCTGCCATTTGGACATCCAATAGCAAACTGTAAAACAAGCAGATAAAATAAACTTATTTGGAGAAATCGACTAGTCAAGTAGCTAGAACTAGGTGGAAGAAAAAAAGGAAAGAAAATAAATTGCAGCACAGCTAACAAGATTGAATGGAAGTAGTGCTGTAAGTGGTAAAAAGTTGACTTTTTAATCAGTGTTTGGAATACCCAAATCAGTACTATCCACATTAACCCTGGAGAACTTTAGAGAAGTGGAGTTTTCAAAAATAAGAGTGGTGGAGGTAGGGAATGGCAACAGACTTGTTTACCATGTTCTGAATCTGGGAATATATTAATTGAACTAAAGTTAGATGTTAAGGTAGAGACATTTCACAGTTTTGAAGTGTTGAAGCTGTGAGTGTTGGATGTTCCAAATCCTGGGCTGTTTTAAGTCTTGGCTGTTCAGGCACTTGAAAGTAGCCAAGAAATGCCCACTGCAGCACGTAAGCTTAGCATTGTAAGGCTAATAGATGTCTTGTGCCTTACTAGTTTGGTGAGCAACTAAAAAAGATGGGACATAGGGCAGGCTCAGCTGACACATGATAAGATGAAGTAGCTGAAAGAAAAAAAGTCAGAAGAGGAGGAAATCTGTGCAGTGTGAAAATGGTTAGAAATCGGGAAATGTAAAATGTGTAGTGTTTTACTTTACCTACAGGTGAAGTATGTCACCCCTTTTTAGAAACAATGATGTTATCAGGTAGGAAAAAGCCAAGATTTAGAATGATGTATATTTTTAAATAATTCTGTGTAACTGTGTTAAAGTAAAAAGAAGACAGGGTAAGAGAAGCTAAGTACAATATAATAAAAAATAAAAATGCCATTTTTATGTTATGTGAGTATGCAAAGTTCTAGCGATACAAGCATATGGCTCTTCTTCAGACAGTAACAATTAAAGGAAAAAAATAATGAAGTCAGAGACACATTTCTGATATCCACATCATATTACTCCACCCACTATTTTCATGCCTTGTGATTTACTATCAGGAAAAGTTCAGAAGTTTTTCCATTTTGGACAGTTTTCACAGAAGTATAAATAACAGTTTCATATCATTGTGAAAATTTCAGAAACATTACTCAGCTAATAAGTGGATTATTAACTATGTGGTGCCCTTTCAATTTGTATCAAGATCCACAAAGAGGTTCTTTGTAGTGCTTTGAAAGTCTTCCCATTAAACCTGAATGGGGAAACTCTCATACATTTTCTAGTAGAATGCTACAAGTTGTAAGATTGTGTGTAAGAGATGCATAGAGAGAACTGAGTCCATAAAGGTTTTTAAGTCCATTTGTATGTTTCATTATGTAATTGTTCTTAATGTATTCACACAGGGGAATGACTGCCTACAAATGCAGAAGAGTATTTCACCTATCTTTTAAATAACTGTATATTAAATTAATGATTTCTCACTGCGTACTGTTTTTGTGTTTCTTTCAGGTTGGATATATGACATTTCTCATAAATATGATTTTTCTTTCTACATATGTGGAATGTTGTACATGGTGGGAATAATTTCTTTACTTCCCTGCCTTCAGTCAAAGAAGAAGAAAACTTCAGATGACACTCCCGTGGCTCAAGTTTAAATATATTTTGTACTCAGGCATTTTTTGAACTTGTATAGGTCTGTGTGGACATCATTCCAAAATGGACAACATTGCCAGCCTAAAGTAAAATTCACTCTGGAAAGCAAGGGGGTTTCCATGACTAAAAGACTTCAGTGGGTGGTATTATTTTTTATAGCTCTAAAGTAAGCCAGTATTTTAATTAACATTTTGTGTCTATGACTAGAACAAAAATGAATAAATAAATGAAACTTTAAATATCAAAATAAAATGGACAGAAATCAAAGACGCCTAAGTGAAATAAAGATATATTTGTATAGTTACAAATCTGCAAACATAAAATTGTATATTGTTCAGTTAAAAAAATGTTTTTCAGATATGTGTATTGTTTTCTATAAGTTTATAGGACAGATATGATACCTAAGCAAGAGTTCATTTGAAGTTGTCTCTTAAGTATATTTGTTAGAAATCTTTCAGTTTTTTAGCTAATTATTTGTTTTCAGCCAAGAAAAATATTCTGTTAAAGGATTGTTTCTATTGTAACTGTGAATGCTATATTACTTAGTCATCTGTGCCTTCATGTATTACTACATGCCAGAATGATCTCTAACCCATATTAATGAAATCATCATAGAAACATTTTATAATTAATTGAAATGTAATGAGGGAACAATTTTAAAGTCTTTAAATGTGTTTGTGCAGTTTGCCTGTTAATTCTAATAACTTTTCAAAACCTGTTAATTGTATAATCTTTGAGGCAGAAAATGGAATGGAAAAGGCTGTTGTAGATATTGGTTGTAAAATGGGCCATGTACGCAGTCACACATCACTGCTTCTGTTCTCTTTATTGCATTCTCTCTACTTAGGATTCAAGGGTTACAGAGAGAAACAGTTATGTGTGTCATGCCTTGGCTCTTAAAAGTACAAGAATAAAAAGCACAATTCAGAAAACCACAGCACGGCACACATGGCAGAAGGGCATCTTAACTCACTGACACAAGTATGGTTGTTGGATCATACAAGGAACATGGCATAATACAGTAGAGCATCACTGAGGGAGGCAAGCAGTGTAGCCTTCAAAGCATTTCTGGCATTGCACAGATGGTCAACTACATACAAGTCATTAGGAATCAAATCCATACAGTGGTGCCTGACATGCGTTATATGAACAGAGTCTTTGTGCTTCAGTACAACAGACTGTGCAGCAGTGCAAGTGAGGCATCCCTGTAGAATAGTAATATGTAAGTCGGTCCTAGTACCCATCTGAGAAGGAAACCAATTAGTAATCTATGCTGTTTTGACTTCAGCTGCTAGTGATCCAGCAGTTAATTTTTTGTTTATACATGTTTTATAGTTGTTATGATTGTGACCGTATTCGTAAATGGTTGACCAGTTAATAGCATAGCACTGGCCCAGTGAAGCATAAGCCATATGCAAATGACAGGCAGTACCACAAAAGGTGTAGCCTACTTATTACTGTAAAAATTTCCATAGTAAAGTAGATGCATGCACCAGGAACCCAGAAGAGCTTGGGACAACTTGATAGGAAAACAAGAGGAAGATACAAAGTAACATCTTCAAAGAAATGGCAGACCAACCACAGGCAAGCATGTGACTTTGGTGCAAACAGGTGCATGACTACATTTTGGAAAACTGCTATATACAAACAGTTGGTATGTCAGAATAACACAGTACCACTTTGCATGACAATGGTGATACAATGTCAGGTGTATCATTTGCCTTCTGTGGAGATGTTGGATGGGTTCACTGAGGTGCCCTAAAGAAAAATGTGTGCAGCAAAACATTACTTACAAACAAATAGAATAATAGGCAGATCATAGCCATCTCAAATGTAAGGTGCTGATGCAGCAAACACCAGAAACAAAGCACATAACAGTGATCTTCCCATGTTTTAGCAGCACAAACAACTTTACCCCCCCCCCCAATAAAACCATACTAATGTTTGAGGAAAGATGACAACTACATAAATTCAAACTAAAATACATTTTATGTTATATGCATGTTACTTCAAGGTGAGTTCCTGCAGTAGATACCAATGCATGACCTTTAACAGATATTGAACTGACTCCTGGGTCAGCAGTCTTTAGCACTGTGTGCACTGATATAAAACAGGTAATGTTAAGTTGTCAATCTCGCCTTCATTCTTGCTGGATGGGTTTGGAGCCGATCCTCGGCTCCGACTCGGCCACTCTAAAAGCTCGAGAGCTAGTTCCACCGGCTCGAGGCTCCCCTATATCCCACAATGCTAGACGGTAACTCCTCAGATCTCGTTTGCCGCTACAGCGATCGAGGTGCGTTCTTACCGTCTCAGGTTAGTTTTGGTATAGAAACTAGTTTTCTTAGCCTTTTTCCCCTTATTTTAAGTTAGTTTTTTATAAAGAGTTATTGTAAAGTAGTCTATCCATTCCCTGTTAATTTCCACCCCCTTTTTCCAAAAAAACTATAGAAATTTTCCCTCGGGCCTTAGGCCCAGTCCCTCCCTTCCTAGTAGTGAGTGACTGTGGTTTGTAGAGATTTTATTAATAATTATCTTTAACTTAATTTAAGTTAGTTTAATTATTTTTTAAGTGTAATCGGTGTGTGTGTGTTTGTGTGGTTACACTTTCCCCTTAGATATGTCTAAGGAATCAAAGGTCTCAGGCTTTAAGAAGTGTGACTCGTGCTGTCAGAAGATGTCTCTGACAGACGGTCACACTTCTTGTGTGTACTGCCTGGGACCTTTGCACCTGCAGGACTCATGTGCTGTTTGCCATGGCTTCAGCCCTAGAGTCCTGCAAGAGCGAAAAAATAAACTCATTTTAAGGGGTTTATTGAAGCCTGAGGGTCCCTCGACTCAATCATCGGGGAAACCCCCGAAGCCTTCCAGACCTTCGGCTCCAGCCTCTGAACCGTCTTCCGGAGGTCCTAAGGCTATTCGAACATCGGCTCCGGCTGGAGCCGATGAATCTCGAATAAAAGCCCCTACGGTGTCCTCGGCTCCGGCTGGAGCCGAGGAAGACATAGCTGAGTCGGCTCCGATCAAGTTGTCGGAACCGACATCTAGAAAAAAGTCCCGATCTCCATCTATCGGCTCCGTTCATTCAGCTCCAGCATCTCCTTTGCTGTCTGAACGGAGCCATAGATCCCACTCTTCTAGGTCTTCCAGGTTATCGGACCATGACCTTCAGAGAGTAGTGAGTCGACTTCTTAAGTCCGAGGCACTAGCCCAGATGCTTCAAAGTCCGACTCAACAGTCGAGAACGATTCCCATCACTCAAAATGTTCCTCCTCTGACTCTTTTGAGTTCGGAGCCGGGGCGGCTCGGACCCGAGACTGTGGTGGCGTCGGAACCGATACCTTTGTCTTCGGTTCCGTCGTCTGCTCCGATGTCTTCCTTGGAAGAATCTCGGCGCCAGACTTCCCTCGTCGGCTCCGAGGGGGCGAGTGGCATCGGACCCTTGTCTGACCCCGCTCTCCCTCTCGGTGCTTTGGCGCTGGTGAGTTTGGCTCCGACATCGGCCTCGGAGCCATCACTGTCAGTGCCGGGGGAGGTTTTCAGTTTTTCGGAACGGAGACCTCCGGCTCTGCCTGACAGGGGTGCCTTCGAGGTCATGAGGAGCGTGTTAGAACCAGGTTCAACTCCACAGTCGGCTCCTACTGCCCTTCCCCCCATGGTGCCTCTGGTGATTTCTACTCACTCTCTCATCCCCGACCGTAGAGAGCCAGCTCCTCAAGTTTCCCCAGTGGGGATCTCCTCCTCTTCCGAGGCCTCTCCTGATCCTGTAGGAGAGCCCTCTAGGAAGAGGCAGTGCAAGAGGAAGCACATTGACTCCCCTGAGTCTGTCACCTCTGACACTGATTTAGAGGATTCTGAAGGTTCCCCTCGTTCCCCCTCTGAAGATGTCTCCTTTGTAGACATCCTTGAAATCTTAAAACAGAGGGGGAATTGGCCAGCCCTCAACCCTTCAAAGGATGAATCAGTGTATCTTGAGGCGTCTGGCTCTCGCCCTTCCACCTCCTGGGTGTCCCCTCCCTTTGACCCCCTTATGCAAGTGGTGACAAAGAAGGCTTGGGCGGCTCCTGATTCAGTGGAACCCACCCCCAGGAGACCATCAAAATTCATTACGGCCCCCAAGGACAAAGAATTTTTGACCAAAGGCGTCTCTGTTGATGCTATGGTGGTGGCTGCGGCCACCAAGAAGGAGTTAGCTGATCCTTCGGTGCCTGTTCATCCTCCTAACAAAGAGTCTAGGTCGATGGACAGGTACGGGAAGCGGATGTTCTCATCAGCGACCTTTACTATGAGATCGCTGAATTACCTGTGTCATTTCACTCGTCTTCAGAGGGATTTGCACAAGGAAGCGAGTGAAATGTTGAAGGACCCATCAGCTGCGGGTTTTTAGGATAGGATGAACTCTCAGCTGGCAACCCTTAATTCTATAACTAACTCCTCCATGCGCCTCCTTTCATATGCGGCAGATGGAGCAAGTAGAGCGGCAGGTACAGGTGTAGCCTTGCGTAGGCATGCCTGGATGTGGCTATGTAACTTTGCGGACCCTTTCAAGGCGTCCTTCACTAATTCCCCCTTTGATGGATCATCCCTCTTTGGTCCTCAAGTGAAGGAAACCCTGACTAGGTGCGAGACTGATGGCAAAACTCTCTCGGCCGTCGGAGTCCATTTTTCTACTCCTTCTAGACCTTACCCCAAAGGCCAGAAGGGGGGAAAGATGTGGTTCCGCAAACAGTCTCAAGGAGATTTGCCTGACGCACAGAGTCGATTCCCCTCTAGAGGCAGAGGGGGGAACAATAATGGTAGATGCCATCCTAGAGGCAGAGGGGGCCCGCAGAATCAGGGCAGTCGAGAATCCTTTTCCGACAAGCCCTTTCAGCATCCCTGAGGTGTTGCCCGACTGTCCACCTTTGGAGGCAGTCGGGGGAAGGTTGTCACTGTACCCAGAAGCCTGGCTATCCATAACTCAAGACAAGTGGGTACAGTCTATCATTTCCGAATGCTACAGAATCCCTTTCCTTTTCATTCCGAAGCAATCCAAAAAATCCCTTCCAGACGTTCCACCCAGTCAAAGGGAACAAGCAGCTTTAGAAATTTCAAAGCTGCTCGCAAAAAGAGCCATTCAACCAGTTCCAGCAGACCAAACAGGATCCGGAATCTACTCCAAATTCTTTTTGGTTCCAAAGAAAACAGGGGACTGGAGACCCATTCTGGATCTCAGCAACTTGAACAACTTTGTCAAGAAAACAAAGTTCCAGATAGTCACGCTGCAGTCCATTCTACCCCTTTTGGGGCGGGACAACTGGATGTGCTCGATAGATCTCCAGGACGCGTACTATCACATCAGAATGAGTCGACGCTCCAGGAGGTTTCTCTGCTTCTGGCTGGCAACCAGTCATTTTCAATTCAGAGCCCTGCCCTTTGGTCTCACTACAGCCCCCCGAGTGTTTACCAAATGCATGGCAGTGGTAGCCTCTCATCTGAGATGACAAGGATTCCAGGTGTTTCCTTATTTAGACGACTGGCTCCTTACAGCCCCCACCAAGCATCTTTTACTTCTCGCCAGAGACTACACCTTTCACACATGTCAGGCACTAGGCATTTCAATAAACTACGAAAAATCTGTCTTGTCGCCTTGTCGTGTTATTACCTTCATAGGCGCAAATCTAGACACAGTCAATATGTCAGCCAGACTCACAGAGCAGAGAATAGCAGACATACACAGGCAGGTCTCTCTTGTCTTGCAGAGCAACAAAGTCAAAGCCAGACTGATCCTGAAAGTCTTAGGAATTATGGCGGCTGCCATCCCCCTTCTACCATTAGCTCGCTTCCATATGAGAATTTTACAATGGATGCTTTTCACACAATGGTCTTACCAAAGACTTCCAATGTCCCATCCTATTCGGATAACTCAGTCGTGCAAGAATCAAGTCTCTTGGTGGATCACATCTCCCCAGCTCCTCCTAGGGAGACCCTTCGTCCCTCCCCCTCGGGTTGCTACAGTGACAACGGACACCTCCCTGATCGGGTGGGGGGGGCATTACCAGGGCAGGACAGTCCAGGGCATGTGGCAACCATTCGAGTGCCACTTGCACATAAACGTCCTAGAGATGAGAGCAGTGCTTCTAGCATTGCAAGCTTTACAAGACTCTCTTCCCAAGGGAACTATAGCAATTCAGACAGACAACATGTCTGTAGTGTGGTACATCAACAAACAAGGCGGAACCAGATCTTACCCCCTATGTCGAGAGGCTTTCAGGCTGTGGCAATGGGCGATTTCTTCTTAGCGATTTCTGTTAGCAACACACATCCCCGGGAAGTCCAATGTGATTGCAGACAAATTGAGCAGAGCTATTCTCATGCCTCACGAGTGGTCTCTGAAGAATTCAGTGTTGGAGAAAGTTTTTCGAAAGTGGGGCCGGCCTTGCTGCGACCTTTTCGCTACTCCCCAAAACAGCAAGTGCGACGATTTTTTCACCCTCTTTCCCCAACCAGGCCACCCCAGCAGAGACGCTCTAGTGCACGTTTGGCCCCGGGGACTTCTGTATGCTTTTCCTCCCTCCCCACTGATATCTCAGCTGATACAGAAAGCCATCGCTCAGGAAGCATCCATGATCCTTATTGCCCCTTACTGGCCTCGACAGGTTTGGTTCCCATTTCTCCACCGTTATCTGTTGGAGCAACCTTGGCATCTGGACCCAGTTCCAGAACTCTTGACCCATCAGTCGGGTCAGTTGCACCACTCTCTTCCTTCTCTGAACCTCACAGCGTGGTTCCTCCAATTCCAACTTTAGCCAGGCTTCCTCTGATATCTCACTCAGTTAGAGATATCTTGATAGCCTCTCATAAATCTTCCACTCGGAAGATTTATCATAACAAGTGGAAACGTTTTTCCTATTGGGCACAGTCAAAGAATATAGATCCTTTCACTGCTTCCATTCAATCAGTTCTAGACTTTCTAGCCGAACTTTTCCACTCAGGTTCGTCTCCATCTACCATTAGAGTTCAGTTGGCAGCAATTTCGAACTTTCATGTTGGAGTCTCAGAGTCCTCCATTATGTCTCACAAACTCTGCAAAGCCTTTTTAAAGGGAGTTTTTCTCCTCAAACCACCCATCAGAGATCCTCCTCCCCAATGGGATCTCAACTTGGTTCTGACGTCCTTAATTCTTTCCCCCTTTGAACCTGTGGCTTCATGTTCAGTAAAGTTACTTTCTTGGAAAACACTCTTTTTAGTAGCTATCACTTCAGCTAGAAGAGTCTCTGAACTTCATGCTCTGTGTTGTCGACCTCCTTATCTTGTTTTTCATAAGGATAGGGTGTCCTTACGTACTAACCCATCTTTTTTGCCCAAGGTAGCTTCACTGGCAAATTTGAATCAAACCATTGAGCTTCCTGTTTTCTTCCCAAATTATTCTAATAGGTCAGAACAAAAGTTACACTGTTTAGATGTTCATCGCCAACTTAGGTACTATTTAGACAGGACCAAACAATTCAGGAAATCTGACCAACTGTTTGTTTCTTATGCAGACGGTAGAATGGGCCTTCCAGTTTCTAAAGTGTCTCTCTCTAGATGGCTAACTTCGTTGATTACCCTAGTGTATGAGATAAGACATCAACAGTTGCCATCCAAACCCAGGGCTCATTCAACTAGAGCTTTAGCCACTTCCATAGCCTTCCAAGATAGGCTGATTATTGATTCGATTTGTTCTGCAGCTACTTGGGCTTCTCCCCATACCTTCATTTCTCATTATAAGTTGGACTTGGCCTCTAGAGACTGAGCCAACTTTGGTTCCACTGTACTCAAGAGTCTGTTCCGATAGGCCACCTGGGACAAGGTGCTAGGGACGCGGTCCCATCCAGCAAGAATGAAGGCGAGATTGACAACTTAACATTTAGAAGTTATGTACCTACCATAACGTTCCATGTTAGTTGTCTTCTTCTCGCCTTCTTTCTTGCGTCCCACCCTCCTTCCCCCTAGCCAGGACAGACCTAGAGGAGTTTTTTTTTTTTTTTTTTTTTTTCCTTGTTCCTCATGGAATTTTCTTGCTGGCCTTAGCTTTCAAACGAGATCTGAGGAGTTACCGCCTAGCATTGTGGGATATAGGGGAGCCTCGAGCTGGTGGAACTAGCTCTCGAGCTTTTAGAGTGGCCGAACCCATCCAGCAAGAAAGAAGGCGAGAAGAAGACAACTAACATGGAACGTTATGGTAGGTACATAACTTCTAATTATTCCTCTATGTATACAGATGTTCATCATGTTTCACTGTTGCAGTAATTACAGTTGGGTTATCCTGCTGGCAGGCTACCCGCAGTCGGCCTGAATCCCAAAGTCTAGGTCCGGCATCGGTTGCTGTCGCCTCCTCCCTGACGTCAGTGCACCAGGGGTATAAAAGATGCAGCTGATGCCATTTTCTTCAGTCTTTCTTGCCGCGCAGTGCCCAAGGCAAAAGCAGTTTGCAAGTGCCGGTCGGCCGACTCCTGAGATTTTCAAGTTCAAATTTCAGATCCGAAGTCTTCATTAAAGCTAAGTACCCCGTTGGGGAAACTTTTTTCTTGCTCTAGACCGATGTCAGAAAAAGTTAATAATTGTATTTCTTGTGGGAAGCAAATACCTCATAAGGATTTTCATTCTGACTCTATTCCTTGCCTAGACCCTGACCACGACGTTGCTAGTTGTTGGTTTTGTGCTAGATTTAACCAACCCACTATTAAGCGCCGGTACGATTTTGCATTTCATTACTTTGGCAGAAGATTTAATTATATAATTTCGTCAGAACAGCCGACTACCGGAGTTTATAAAAAGCGCAAAGAAAAGGACAGGCATCCGAGTTCCAAAACTGACGACGAGGCTTCCGCTAGGCCTGTCGCCAGTTCTCACTGAGGTGCTTTCGCAGCCCCTGACACCCGCTACCTCAGAGCCACAGGCCGCTTTCGACTCCCACGTGGAGCCGACTAGGCCGCTGGAAACTCAAGGTATTGGACACTCGGAAACTATTTCCTCAGATGGGTCTGGAGCCGCTGAGCAGGCATCGGCTTCTGAGGGTGTTTTCAGGCCTACATAGTTATATGTGAAAACAACTTCAGCATCAAAGGCTAAGACTAAAGCATCTCTAAAGACAAAGAAACAAGTACAACATTCTCTTGGACAGGCCTCCATGCCTAAATAACAGATGCTTAAAATGGCCGAAGACCTAATTACTTTGATCAGGGGTTCCCATCCCCCTCCTGATAAGAGGCCTAGGCAAGAGAGAATATGAATCTTCAGATCAGGTTTCCATTTCCTCTGATTCCTCTACTGAACAAGAATATTCTCTTCCTCCCTATGAGGATTCTGATGCTGAAGAATCTATCCCTCCAGCCTCTCCTCCTAAGGATTATTCTTTTGGGGAGACCCTGCATACTATGAGGGAGCACTTCCACTGGGAGAGCCAAGATTACTCAGAATCCAAGAAAAGACTCAGAGACTTCCTTTTACTACCTCAGCACAGGCCCCTTCCTATTCCTCCTGTTTTAGACATTGTAGATGATATATTTTCAGAGTCTGGTCTGACTCGATTCTTTACCACCAGCTCCTGTTAAGCCAGAGGGATACTACAGGTTCCTTATTCACATAAATTTCTTTATAAAAACCCTGCTGCTGACCCAGAAACTATCTCTCAGGGTCCCAAAGGGGTCAAGGCTTCCACTGCAAAAAACCCTATCCCCTCTGACAGGGATTCAAGGGCCCTGGACAAATGGGGGAGAAAGATGTACACTTCTGCTACCTTGGCTGTAAGGGCTTTAAATTGTCAGTTTCATATGCTTAAATATCAGCAATATCTTATGTCACTGCTTAAACAGAAAATGTTGACATTCAGAATGTGCAGAAAACAAAGAAATGCAGGATTTATTGCATGCAGCTGAACAAGTGGGAAAGCATACTTTGCAATGTGGTTTTGATTCTCTAGAGGCCTCCTGCAGGGTGCTGTTACGGGTTCTGTCATTAGGAGGCATGCTTGGTTAAAGGAACAGAATCTGCCTGATCATGTTAAAGCAAAATTATTAGATGCTCCATTACAGCATGATACCTTGTTTGGTGTTAAAGCAGAAGAGGTGTTGAAGAAAATGGAGGATAAAGCTACATCTATGCAAACAGTCAAGGATTTTTTACAGGTACAGACTCCCAGATTTAGCAGGAACTGGCCTACAAATAATTGGTCCTTTCCAGTGTCGGACAGGCCACAAAGAGGCAGATACAGACGCCCCAGAGGCAGATCACAGCCCCAAGGCTCATACAGGCCTAAACAATGGGGTGCTTCTACCTCCAAAAGCGGAGAAGAAAAATCACAACCATACAGAAAACAGTCTCAATGACTTTCCCCTGCCAGCATCAAGCACTTATCTTCTGGCAGCTCCTTTAGGGGGAAAGCTAGCACTTTTTTCACAAAATTGGAACATGATCACCCAGGACAAATGGGTCTTAAATATCGTGTCACAAGGCTACATATTCCACTTTCACACCCTGCCAAGGGCAAATGGTATGCCAGACCTGTCACACAATCAATGGGCAAAGGCACAAAAACAAGTTTCATTCCTCATAGACATGAGGGCCATTCAGCAAGTACCACAGCAAGAGCAGGGACTAGGATTTTACTCAAGACTATTCTTGGTGCCCAGAAAGGACAAAGCCTGGAGACCAATACTGGACCTGTCTATCCTCAGCACATTTCTGGATATTCCAAAATTCAAAATGTTAACTCTGCAGCAGCTTCTGCCCATGCTGGGCAAGTAGGCTTGGCTTGTGACTTTAGACCTAAAAGAGGCATACCTGCATGTCCCAGTCAGACAATCATGCAGAAGTTACCTCAGATTTATAGCTGGCTCAATGCACTACCAATTCTCTGCACAGCCCTTTGGCTTATCTACTGTGCCCAGGGTCATCACAAAATGCCTGGCACCAGTAATTGCATTTTGCAGACAAAGAGGAATACAAATATATCCTTATTTGGACGACTGCCTTATTCAAGCAGAGAGCAAGGACATTCTACTACAGCATCTGGTGTTTGTAAAAAGATTACTAACAGGCCTAGGGTACACAGTAAACAAAAAGAAATCAAACCTCGTACCCTCTGAAGAAATAATATTCCTGGGTGCAAGCTTAAACACAACTGCCCAGATGGCTTATCTCACACCAGACAAACAAAGACAACTGGCTACTTATTTCAAAATGTTGGCAACAAAGACCCAGTTATCTGCAAGAAAAATTCTGCAAGGTTTGGGCTTCATGGCATCCTGCATTCTGCTAATTCCATACGCAAGACTGCATATGAGGAAACTTCAGTGGTATCTAAAATGTGTTTGGACTCAACATTGCCACAGCCTGGAAACAATAATTACCCTCATTCCATGCCTGCAACAGGAGTTTCGATGCTGGGCAAAGGCCTGTCACCACAACACGGGACAGCCATTCACCTTACCCACAGTCAGGCAGACATTACCAACAGATGCATCAGATGATGCCTGGGGGGCCCATATGGCAGGAAGATGTATTCAGGGCACATGGTCCGCAAGTCAAATGCATCTACATATCAATCAAAAAGAGATGCTAGCTGTTCAAAATGCCCTGACAGCCTTCAAGGATCTACTTCATCCAGGACAACTACTGATAAGACGGACAATACTACAGTCATGTGGTACATAAACAAGCAGGGAGGCACACATTCCTACCCCCTCTGCAGACTAGCCATGAACTTGTGGGACACAACATTGACTTACCAAGTACATCTGCAAGCACAATTCCTGCCTGGAAAGATAAATACTCTGGCAGATGATCTAAGCAGAAACCTAATGGATCCCCACGAGTGGAAATTGGATCCACAAGTCTTCAGCATGATAACCAGGAACTGGCAATGCCCGGACATAGACCTATTTGCCTCCCCTTACAACTGTCAACTACAGAGATTCTGCACAAGGACCTATCACAAGCAAGCATGGAAAGTGGATGCTCTTATCTTTCAGCTGGAAAAACCTAACAGTATATGCCTTTCCTCCACTGCCTCTCCTCCCCAAGGTACTCCTAAAGGTCAGACAAGAGAAGTCAAAAATGATTCTGATTACCCCAGACTGGCCCCGCCAGCACTGGTACCCAATCCTAAAGAGCTTGTCTCAGTGCCCAGCCTGGACATTACCTCAAACTCCTCACTTATTGACCCAACAAAACAGTCAGATTCTGTACAACCAACCCAGGACCTTAAACCTGGCAGCATGGCGGATAATGTAGCCATTCAAGACACACCTCTCTCTAAAGCGGTGATGGATGTTATTTTGGAGGCCAGGAGGCCTAGCACCAGAAAATCTTATGCAGAAAAATGGAAGAGATTCTGTGCTTGGAACCAGGTACAAGGAATTGACACGATTGTTCCAAATATTCCTCAGATTTTGCAATACTTAACTGAGATGCTGGATAAAGGCCTTTCATTTTCATCAATTAAGATTCGTGCCTCTGCTATTTCAGCTCATTACAATACAGAACCACCTATTTTTTCTTATCCATTACTAAGGCAATACCTCAGAGGGGCCAAAAACATAAGACCTCCAAGGAGAGCACCAATACCTGCATGGGACTTCAACTATGTCTTGGAAAAACTCACACTGCCTCCGTTTGAGCCAGCCTCTGCAGCTGATATAAAATTATTATCCTGGAAAACAGCTCTGCACCTAGCAATAACCTCTGGTAGACGAGTCTCAGAGTTATAGGCACTCATGGCTGTGGAACCTTTTATCATTTTCCATCCTGACAGTGTTTCTCTGAGGACAAACCCTACATTTATGCCTAAAGTAGTGTCCAGTGTGGCCCTTAACCAAACAATTAATTTGCCTACTTTTTATCCAAACCCACAGAATAAGGGTGAGAGACTTCTGCATTTTTTGGACATTCACAGGCAGCTACACTTCTACTTGGACAGAACCAACGTTTTCAGAAAGACTGAACAACTTCTAGTGGCATATGCTGCAGGATCACAAGGAAAGCCTATCTCAAAGCAGACTATTTCAAAGTGGATAGGCCACTGCATTTGTTTCTGCTATTCACAGCATGGCAAATCAGTGCCTAAGGGCATTAGGCCACATTCAACCAGAGCAGCACCCACTTCAGCAGCCTTCCTCAGAAGAGTACCAACCAAAGACATCTTACAGGCTGCAACTTGGAGTTCAGTGCACACCTTTACAAAGTACTATCACTTACCTCTCCAGGGCAGGCTTTGCCACTGCAGTTCTGCAGGGCCTCTTAGCCTCTCCTAATCCTATTTAGCACCAACCTCCCAACCTTAGCTGTGGGATTCAACCCAGTTGTAATGACTGCAACAGTGAAACAAGATGAACATATTACAGTTGTGTACCTACCATAAATGTAGATGTTCGAGTGTATTCACTGTTGCAGTCCAGGTTACCCACCCACCATCCCCCTTTCCTTTGCTGGGACTTTTCTGTACTTCTCTATTCTATACAACCTATGTGGTGTATTTGCTTGTATGTGAAGGAAAAGTTGATTTTTGTGTATGCATGCTTATTGGCATAATTTAGCCTACCATTTTGGGGGCACCTGACATCTGGGGCAAGAAAAACTGAATAAAATGGCGTTGCCTGCATCTTTTATACCTCTGGCGCACTGACGTCAGGGAGGAAGCGACAGCAACCGACGCCGGACCTAGACTTTGGAATTCAGGCCGACTGCAGGTAGCCTGCCAGCAGGATAACCCAATTGTAATGACTACAACAGTGAATACACTCTAACATCTACATTTATGGTAGGTACACAACTGTACTTTCTATTTCCACCTAGCTGGCAACATTTGCTATGCAAATTAAACTCCATCAGTTTTTCTTTTGAAAAACTGGTAGACTCAGGAGTGACAATTTCATGTTTTCCTTGTCTTGTTATCAATACCTGGCTTAATTATTTCTGAATTCTACTGTGCTTTTTTAACATTTAAATGTTTATTTGTATCTTCAGATTAAGTTTAACTTAAGGCATTTTTCTAAAAAGCTGACTTCTGCTGTCTTTGGCTAAGTCCTTAAGTAAATGATCTAGTGCTGTTCTTCAGAAAAGACCACTGTAACAGTCATGCCACCTAGGCATCTGTCTTCATTCAAAGACGGAAATTTTATTAGCTGTACCTTACGAAGACCAGCATTAGTCCCATACCAGCATTTCTTCAAACACTGTTTGGTGCAGAAAACTCCCGTACAAGTTTCTTCATTTCTCATCACTTCAAGTTCATCCTATCCCACTTTTTTGCTTCTGTTGTAGTCATTAAGTTACCATTTGTTATTTTTCTTCAATGATCTGTCATAGCATTATTAAACAATTATTTTGTGATTGGCAGTAGTCCATTATTGCCACAAATGATAACCATGTATGTTCTTCATGTTTCACTGTTGCAGTCTTCACACTTGGATTGTCCTGCCAGGGGTAGCCCTCAGTCGGCCCGAATACCAGAGGCTTAATATTTCTGCATCGGTTGCTGTCGCTCCAGGACTGATGTTAGGTCATCAGTGGTATAAAGACAGGCAGCCGACACCATTACATCAGTCTTTGTTGACGAGAAGCCAGAAGCAGTTCGCACGAGTGCCTATCGGCCACTACCTGAGTTTTCATTTCTGAAATTGAAATTGAAGTCTTCTAAAGCTAAGTACTCCATTGGGGATCCTTTTTTCTTACTCTAACCGATGTAAAAAAAATTAACAATTGTCTCGCCTGTGGAAAGCAAATACCACACTGAGATTTCCATTCTTACTGCATCGCCTGTTTAGGCCCAGACCACGACATTCCTCGCTGTCGGTTTTGTGCTTTGTTCAATGACAGAACTATATGTCGTCGGGCCCTTATCGTACCTAAATACTTTAGCTCTCGATCTCCGTATTCCGAAATGGCTTCGGTAAGCCATCCGACTACCGAGCTTCTGAAAAAAATGTAAGAATGAAGACAGAGACAGGCTGCACGGCTCCAAAACTGCTGACGACACTTCCATTAAGCTAGTCGCCAGTTCGCCGGTACTCAGTGAGGCTCTTTCGCAGCCCCTGATTCCGCATCTGTGGATACGTAGGCTGCTAGCGAGACCCATTGTATGCCACAAGACTCTTCTTTGATTGTGGAACCTGCAAATGTCTCTACCTTGGATGGGTCCAGAGCCGCTGTGCAGGCACCAGCTTCCGAGGGAATTCTTCGCACTACCGATATTCAACACAAACCGACTTCTTTCGCGTCTTCAGTTCTTTCTAAAACTACCAAGTTTCTAAGGTCCAGGGTACGAACTACGCCTAACAAACCAACTACCCACACCTGCTTCTATGCCTCAATCTCAAATGCTTAAAATGGCAGAAGTCCTTATCATGCTGATTAGGGGAAGCCAGCCTAGCCCTTCTAAAAGAAAAAGAGACTTGTCCCCAGCAGCATTATCTGACCAAGAGTCCAATGACTCTGAGGTTTCTGATTATGAAGACATGCCCTTATCTGCTTATGAGGATTCAGATGTAGAGGAATCCATTCCTGCTGCCTCTCCTTCAGAGGATTTTTCTTTTGGTGAAACCCTATATGCCTTGAGAGAGCATTTCCATTGGGAATGCCAGGATTATCCTCAGTCCGAAAAGAGACTCAGGGAATTTTTAGATTTACCACAGCACAGACCCTTAGCTATTCCTCCTGTTCTGGATGTTGTGGAGGATGTTTTCATGGAATCCAGTTTAACTGCTGATACTCTACCTCCTGCTCCCAGGAACCCTGACAGGTATTACACAGTCCCTGACTCACACAAATTTATTTAAAAAATCCTACTGCTGACCCAGAGGTCATCTCCCAAGGACATAAAGGAATAAAAGCAACCACAGCTAAGAATCCCACCCCTTCGGACAGGGATTCCCGAGCATTTGACAGATGGGGTAAAAAAGTATACACCTCTGCAACTCTTGCCATTACAGGATTAAATTGTCAGTTCCACATGCTGAAATACCAGCAACATACTATGGAACTTATTAAACAAAAATGATCTACCTTTCCAGACTATGCAGAAAAATAAAGAATTACAGAAGCTTATGCATTCTGCAAGCCAAGTTACTAAGCTTACCCTGCAATGTGGGTTTGATGCCCTAGAAGCATCCTGCCAGGCAGCAGTCACAGGTTCTGTACTTAGAAGACATGCTTGGCTTAAGAAACAGACCTTGCCACACTATGTCAAATCAAAATTATTGGATGCACCACTGAACAAAGTCAATCTGTTTGGCACCAAGGCAGAGGAGGTTTTAAAAAAGATGGAAGAAAAAGAGAGCAATTCAGCCTGTTCCTGCAGACCAGATAGGCCAAGGTTTTTATTCCAGACTTTTCCTGGTACCCAGAAAAGTGGGCACCTGGCACCCAAACCTAGATATATCCATTCTAAACACCTTCCTGGTGGTACCAAAATTCAAAATGCTCGCCCTCCAGCAGCTTCTTCCTATGCTATCCAAAGATGCCTGGTTAGCCACCCTAGACCTAAAAGAGGCCTATCTGCACATCCCAATCAGAGACTGTTGCAGGAAATATCTACATTTCAGGGCAGGATCTATGCATTATCAGTTCTCTGCACTTCCCTTTGGCTTATCCACTGCTCCCAGAGTTTTCACAAATGCCTGACTCCAGTCATTGATTTTTGCAGACAAAGAAATATTCAAATTTACCCCTACTTGGACGACTGCCTGATTCAGGCAGACAGTCAGGAAAAGCTGTTGCAGCACCTGACATTTGTAAAGGACCTACTGACCTCACTGGGGTACACTATAAATTAAAATAAATCCAAATTAGTCCCCAGTCAGAAAATTGTATTCCTGGGAGCAAGCCTGGACACAGCACCCCAGATGGCATTCCTTACTCCAGAAAAACAAGCCTATCTGACAGTCTACTTCTCTCAACTGACCACCAGAACCCAGTTATCTGCAAGGAAAATCCTGCAAGCTCTAGGGTTGATGGCCTCCTACATTCTACTAATTCCATATGCCAGACTGTATATGAGGAAACTTCAGTGGTACTTAAAAAGCCTTTGGTGTCAACATTCTCAGGACCTGGAAACTATTATACCTATGATACCTTGTCTAAGGAAAGATTTTCTTTGGTGGGCAGCAGCATACAACCACAACAAGGGACTTTCCTTTACACAACCCCATGCCGCCCAGACCCTAACCACAGATGCAGCAGACTATGCCTGGGGTGCACACCTGGACGGGCAGGTGCATTCAGGGCCACTGGAGCCCAAATCGAATTCATCTACACATCAACCAAAAGGATATGCTAGCTGTTCAGCATGCTCTGACAGCTTTCAGATCCCTACTCTTTCCGGGGCCTCTACTAATCAAAACAGACAACACCACAGTGATGTGGTACATCAACAAGCAGTGAGGAACCCACTCTTACCCACTCTGCAGGCTAGCTGTGATCCTTTGCACATGGCTTCAGCCATGGATATTCACCTGCTAGCACAATTTCTGTTAGGCAACCAAAACTCTCTGGCAGACAACTTAAACAGAAATCTCCTAGACCCACATGAGTGGCAATTAAACCACAATACCTTAAGCCTCATAACCCAGAAATTGGGTATCCCGAAGGTGGACTTATTTGCCTCCCACAACAACCACCAGCTCAGCAAATTCTGCACCAGGAAACCTCACAGCAAGGCCTGGAAAGTGGATGCCCTATCCTTCCAATGGGTAAACCTCTCGATCTATGCATTCCTCCCTCTACCTTTTCTTACAAGGGTATTACTCAAAATAAGGGAGGAAAGACCAAGGGCAATCCTGATTGCCCCAGACTGGCCACGCCAACACTGGTACCCATTACTGCACAGTCTGTCACTGTTGCCTCCATGGCATCTCCCTCAGATTCCAACTCTCCTGTCCCAGCAGAAGGGAGAGTTATTGCATCCACAATTGCAGACCCTGAACCTGGCAGCCTGGCTTATTCATTGACCTCTCCTCCAGTGGCCAGCCTAAGCAAGCAATTCCTGGACATTATATGTGAAGCCAGATGACCCAGCACTAGAAAATCCTACGCTGAGAAGTGGAAAAGGTATTGCTCCTGGATCCAGAAAAAAGGAGCTGAACCAGCACAAGCCCTCCTTATATCTCATCCTGGATTACCTAGCTGACTTACTTTACAGGGGTCTATCCTTCTCTTCTATTAAAATCCATGCCTCTGCCATCTCTGCTCATTACAGCACAGTCACCTCTCTTTTCACACCGTCTCATCAAGCAGTTCCTTAGAGGGGCTAACAACTTAAGGCCACCCAGAAGAGCCCCTACCCATGCTTGGCAGCTTAACTTTGTGTTGGAAAAGCTCACGCTACCCCACTTTGAGCCTGCAGCTTCAGCAAAGTTAAAATTCCTCTCTTGGAAAACAGCCTTGCTTCTAGCCACCACTTCAGCTAGAAGAGTGTCTGAGCTACAAGCACTCATGGCTGTGGAACCCTTCATCATTTTTCATGCTGACAGGGTCTCCCTCAGGACTAACCCAACTTTCATGCCTAAAGTATCCAGTGTGGCTCTCAACCAATCTATTCATTTGCCCACCTTTTTCCCTAAACCTCAAAATAAGTGGGAAAGGATCCTGCACTCTGTAGATGTGCACAGACAGCTCAGATTCTACCTGGATAGAACTAAGCCCTTTAGGAAATCTGACCAGTTACTAGTCAGCTTTGCAGCAGGGGCAGAGGGCAAGGCCATATCAAAACAAACCATTTCCAAATGGATAGCACACTGTATCCATTTCTGTTACAAACACCATGGGAAACCACACCCACAGGGGGTCAGAACACATTCCATTAGGGCAAGGTCCACCTCTGCAGCTTTTCTCGGAGCGGTCCCTACCAGGGACATCCTGGAGGCTGTACCAACTTTGTTCTTACTTGTTTTTGTGGGTGCTGAATGGTTTTATGCACATTTCACTTCCAGAAGGATGTGAATAAGGAGGGAGAGGACATAGTGAAGAATATGAAAACTCCATTCAGATGATGACCAAAAGTCAGGCTTGAAACTCAGACCCCAAATATGTGAGGCAGATATCTTGCCACTGAGCTGCAGTACATCCTTAAATGTTGCCAGAGATATAACAAATGGCCCACTGAAAGATACAGTCATGACAAAGGTATCCAATTCTTTGATTGTTAGTAACTTTAAGGTCAGCATAACCTATAATGCTGTAGAAGGAGCTGCTGCAGTAAGAAGATCCAGCACTGCAATCCACCAACACATCTAGCTGTGTTTACCCTAATTTTCAGAGGACAGCAAGGTGGATTTTTTTATTGCCCCTTCAACGATCCTCTTCTGTTTTGACCACAAGATTATCTAATCAAGGAAATGTCTGCCTCATTCTGTTTATCTCACACTCTCAAATCCCATGCTTCTCCTTTCCAGATGACTCACCTTATCAGAAAATGACATAAAAGAGATGCAAGCAGTCAGCAAGGAAAAGAGCTATCTAGGAGGTCCCACCAAACCAAAATGGCTTAGGATTTTTCATATTATTTTTGCTTCCAAAGCAAGTAAAGGGCCTCTGGATTATTTTGGATTTTAGTGGCTTTAATAGTGTTATTGTTCTTCTAATATGGAACCTCTCTGTAGTTAACATTATATTGCATCTCTCATGCCAGTGTTAAATAAGTACATTAATTATTCAGTCTCGTAAACTTTAAAAAGGGCAAAATAAAATAATGTTTGAGAGGTGAATAAGACATTTATGCTTGGAGGAGTGAAAATCGAGGCAGAAAAAAATCAAATAAATACTAAAACTAGCATTGGACCTCTAAAGTGCATGGCTACACAACTCATCAAACTAGACATCAAATGATAAAATATGCTGTCCATGGTCTATTTAGATCGGATATTTTTAAGAAAACAATGAGAATGATTTTATGGCTAGAAGAATTTAGGTCAGCAATCATCCAAAAATAGAAAAGTTACAGTTGCCTTATATCAACACTCAGTTACCTTTCAGCTTCTTTCAGTGAAAACAGAAAAGTCCATGCAGTCACCCTACAGTTGAAATAGAAGAAAAACTCCCAAAACAAAAATGCAGGGAATGAAGAAAGAATTGCCATGTAAATGCAGTATCTAAAGAAGCTGAAGGTGAGGAAGGTTTAAAAGTTATGACAGCTAAGTCATTGAAGTAGATATATACCTGAAGTGGACTTAAACATAGAGCAAGCAAGGTCATCAGTTTATACCCACTGCTAGTCAAAAATGCAAAGGAAACCAAGATTAGTCATCATCCATTTTGAAACTTTTACTCTATAGGAAAGGAAAGTCATTGTCTAGTGATTTAACATGTTTTTGTAACCAAGGCTGTTTTTTCACAATGAAGAAGAGAAACACCTATTTTCCAAGGCAATGAAATTCTGTAAGTGGATAGAGTGAGATTCATGCTAGTATATCCAGCATTCCTTACACAGCAGAGGCCAAGACATATCTTGTTAGCACAAGGCTGTAAATGATGCAAACAAACGCAAGCTAATGTGGAAGAAGTGGCGAAAAGTATTGGCAGAGAATATATAGATGTCTCTGGAGGAAGTTAAGAATGAATGGATGCTGTCTTGTTTGAGAGTTCAAATAATGTGGGAGAAGTCAAATCAATGAGGTAGATGTGTCTGTCTTCAAAAGAAGAGTGTGTTATGTGGTTTTGCTGTGCATTCAGCCCCTGTCAAGAAAGTGACTGATAACTGATGCACAAAACTGTATTAATAAATGTGATATGTTATACTTAATTGTGTTTTGGCTAGTGTGAAGAGTATCTGCTCTTGCTCTCTAGGACAGATTAACTGGTCAGATTCTAAAACAATTGTTGGCCTGTGATTTGTGGATTTTATTTATTAATAGTAGGTGATGTAACAATACTGAAACCTTGGAAGGTTGGCGATTCCCAGTAAATTGCGCATGAATGCTTTTATTTAACTGAAGTTTTACAGAAAATGTTTAGGCATGCAAGTTTTTGGGTGCACCTTAAAGATAGATCTGAAGTTGTTTTCATTTGATCTTCAACCTGTGAGACACGGATCCAGGATGGATCCAACTCGGCTGCATTTTTCCAGCATTGGATCCGACCTCCAAGTTCCTCCCCTACCCATAATGCCCCTGTCTCCTTCCTCCCCTCAGATCTTGTTTGCCTAGTGTAATGCTAGCATCATGGTCCATGCTCCAGGCTGTTTTTGGTAAGTGAATTAGTTCTTTATCTCCATTTTTCAACCTTTTCTGCCCCCTTTCACCTTCCCTTGCCAATCACACTCAGGCATCAGTCTTTAGTTGGAAAGAAAAACTTATTCCCTTTTTCATTCTTTCTCTCTTACTTTAGAGTGTGTGTGTGTCTGTGTAAGTGTTTGTGGGTTCTCTCTCCATTTTCTATGGCTGAAACTCCCAAACCTGGGTTCAGGAAGTGCACAGATTGTGGCCATAAGCTTTCCCCCATGGCTGGCCTTAATCTCTGCATAGTTTGCTTAGGGGTCCTGCACCTTGATTCCTCCTGTTCGATCTGCACGGGGTTCGATCCCCACACATTGATCAACAGGAGGAATAAGCTAATCCTTAAAGGCCTTCTCCTACTGCAGAGGCCCAAGCTTCTTCTTCAGCTGCTTCTGCTGCTTCCTACCCCTGGCCTCTTGGACTCAACCTCCTTCCAAGAGGACTGGAGACAGAGAGAAGTTCAAACACAGGGACCGAGATAGGCCAAGGAAGCAGTCCCCTGACCGGTCTTTCTCAGCCAAGCCTCCGACGAAATTTCGCCTGGCTCCTAGCTCAGGTTCCCCCCGGCTCCATTCACCTTGCTTCTCCCCAGAGCAAAAGGTGTCTCAGGTCCATTCCCCGGTGTTGGCTTCCCCTCACCAACTGTCTAGGCTGGTGTCAGTGGCCTCTTCCTCCAGGTCCACCTGCAGCCTCTCAGAAGCCAAGGTGGGCAGGATGATGTGGAGATTTATCAGATGGGAGTCTTGCCTGCCCCCTCCCTCTCCGGGGCTGGGGGAATGCAGTCTGCCTTTATCCTGATCACTCCTCTGATCTGACCTCCAGCTTTGGACTCTTTGGATCCAAGACCCCTCGACATTGAGGGGTCGATGCCATGCGGATCATTGCCCTGAGCAGACCGGCTCCAACCAGCTCGTAGCTGACCAGCTCTTGGAGCCATACCCTCAGTGCTGGATCCAATGTGGTGGTGTCAGCTCTGAGTTTTTCAGAGCTGAGTCATCTGTTCAGAGTCTTGTCACCTGGATATTCAGCTCCTGCTCCCCCTTTGATTCAGAGGATTACGGACCCAGTCACTGTCCCATCTACAGGGGTGCAGTCTCCTTTTGCTTTCAAAGTGGTGGAGAGGGTCCTCTCAGTTCCATCGAGACCCTTGACACTTTTGTTCTCGGAGTCCATCCTGGCTTCCTCTGTGTCTTGTCCGGATTTTGCCATCTTGGCCCCTCAGGGACAGCCTGCCTCCTCTCCATCCCAGGCAGTTCCCCCACAAGAACAGCTTGACATTTTCAAGTCCTCCCCGGAGACCCCCCCCCTGAGGAGGTGCCTCGAAAACATATGTGCAAAATGAGACACTTAGACTCCCTGCCGGAGTCTCTCATGGAGCACACCGACTTGGAGGAAGGGTAAGGTTCCCCCAAGTCACCCCCAGAGGATGTCTGTTTTAGAGACATCATGGAGATCTTTCTTCAGTGAGGGAGGTGGTCTGCCCAAAAATCCAACCCTGAAGAGTTTGTGTTCCTGGAGGCATTTGGCGCAGGACCCTCTACATCCTGGGTGTCCCTTCCCATGGATCCCCTGGTAGATCTCATTACATCTCAGGAGTGGAAGGAGCCTGACACGATGGAGCCTATCCCCAAATGCCCTTATAAGATCCTCAGTGCCCCATCTAATAAATCGCACTGGTCGAAGGGAACCCCTGTCAATGCCATGGTGGTGGCAGCGGTGGACACCAAGAAGGAGCTCGAGCAGGGGAACAAGAGTTGAGAACTATGGACCATGTTGGGAAGCGGGTCTGTGCTTCCGCAATGTTCTCTGTATGTGTGCTGAGCTACATGGCACACGTGATCAGGCTTCAGCGAGACCTAGTTAAAGAGGTCACTGAATCTACCCCAGGGTCCATGTTGGCAGAGGAAAAGAAGGATGTAATGTGATCCTATCTCGCCTACATTCTCTACAGATGGGTTCGGAGCCGATCCTCGGCTCCGACTCGGCCGCTATGCAATAGAACGCAGTCTCTTATTGGCTGAGTTACCTCATATCCCAGGATGCACCACAACTGCTTCCCCGGATCTCGTTTGCCGCTTCTGAAGCAAAGACGTGGTCTCGGACTTGGCTGAGCTAAGTACCTCCTTACTGACATATTTTCTGTCAAAATCTGAGCAAAAATTAACCCAAAAGCTGTTTTAACAGCTACTTGTTGTTGTGTGACTGTGATTCAGATTTTTCTGAGGTAAAATTGTATTTTTTTGGGCAGTGATCCCGTCGAGTCAGAGGGGCCTAGCCTTTTCCTAGGCGTTTACTTAGAATCTAGGTTGTGGTTGATAGTTTTGTGTACTTTCTTTGTTTTTTTCTCTGGAAAAGTTTAGTGTGTCGATTCAGTCAACATGTCAAAGGAACATAGACCGTCAGGTTTCAAAAAATGTTCCAAATGTAGCTATAAAATGTCCATCACGGACGACCATTCTTTATGTGTTTACTGCTTGGGTCTGAAGCACCTCCAGGAATCCTGTAGCGTTTGCCATGCTTTTTCCTCTCGCGTGCTCCAAGAGAGGAAAAATAAGTTGATTTTGAAAGGGCTTATTACCCCCTCTTTTGAGGAAGCCCTATCTTCTTCTTCTCCTTCGAGGAAGAAAAAATCTTCGGCTCTGACCAGCCCGTCAGACCCGGCAGCAAAAAAGTCAAGGCAGGCTTCTCCGTCAGCTCCACGGACTTCGGAGCCGAGGGCGGAACGGTCTGCCTCGATGTCTCCAGCCTCGACTCCTCTGGCTTCGGAGTCGAGAGCTCGGGTGTCGAGAGGCGAGCCATCTCCACCGGCTCCACTGCCTTCGGAGCTGATGAAGGTTGCCCGCTCAGACTCTTCCCCTTCGGTGCCGAAGTCCCCATTGGCTCCGAGGGAAATTGCAGTGGTAGTGGAATCTCCCTCAGCGCCGATACTTCTCGAAACTATATGGAGCCGGTCCCCCAGTTTTTCGGAGCCGGCGGAGAAGTCGACTCGGACCCGGTCGATCTCTTCTCGGTCATCGAGGATGTCTGATTCGGATGTAGACAGGGTGCTTCAAAGGCTTTTCCAGTCTCTGGTCTTTCAAAAGTTGGTCTCGGCGTTCCTCCTCCAACAGCTTCGGCGCCATTGGAGTCGGTGTTGGTGGAGGTTGTCGGGGTCGGTTCTGACCCTAACTTCAACCCCGCCCTTCGGGTCAGAGTTCGGTATGCGGACCTCCTCTGTCGGCCCCGGGGGGGCGCTTCGGGACCGATCCTTTCGGTTCCGAGCCTCCCTCTCGGTGCGTCGGCTGCGGGAGTTCCGACTGCTGTTGTGGCCTTGGGGGTTGAACCATCCCAGGACTCTGGGGGTCCCGCCTTCAAGGCCATGAGGAGTGCCTTGGCCAAATCCTCTCTAGCTACTTCTACCATCTCACCACCACCTTCCCTTGGCATGGAGACTGACTCCTTTGCAATCCCCCTGTCTCATGGCAGCGGAGCCCTGGGGCCTGAGGTTACCCCCATTGGGGGTTCCCTTCTTCCTGGAGGTCCCTTCGAAACGTCTTCGGAGGAAACTCCGAGAAAGAGACAGTGCAAGAGGAAGCACGTCGACTCCCCTGATGAGTCTCTCACCTCGGATACCGACCTCGATGATGCGGAAGGGTCCCCCAAGTCGTCCTTGGATGATGTATCCTTTGCGGACATCTTGGAGATCCTTAAGCAACAAGGCGACTGGCAGTCCAAACCCCCTTCTGCTGAGGAGTTGGTGTTCCTCAAGGCCTTCGGGGCTCAGCCCTCCGCCTCCTGGGTGTCTCCGCCCTTCGATGAGCTTATGGATTTGATCTCTCGAAGGGCGTGGGAACATCCGGACTCTGTTGAACCGGTGCCAGCTCGCCCCAATAAATTCCTTTCGGCACCCCCTGATAAGGACTTTCTTTCCAAAGGTGTGGCTGTAGATGCCTTGGTGGTGGCATCTGCCACCCAGCAAGATGTGGTAGAGGCTTCAACGTCCGTCCATCCTCCTAATAAGGAGTCTAGGAGCATGGATCGGTACGGAAAGCGCACCCTTACTTCAGCAACCTTTACATTAAGGTCTCTGAACTACTTGACGCATTTCACCAGACTGCAGAGGGATCTGGTCAAGGAGCTTTCGGATACCCTCTCCGGTAACCTACCTGAGCAGTTAGCCCAGACGGTTAACTCCCAGTTGGCTACCCTGTCCTCATTATCCAACTCGTCCATGAGGCTCATTTCGTATGCAGCCGAAGGAGCAAGCAGAGCAGTGGGCACAGGTGTTGCTCTAAGGAGACAAGCCTGGCAACGCCTGTGTCACTTTGCGGAGGCCTTTAAGTCTTCCTTTGCCGATGCCCCCTTCGATGGGTCCTCTCTGTTCGGACCTAAGGTAAAGGACACTTTGACTCGCTGCGAACAGGAGGGTAAGACTTTAACTGCCATAGGGGCCCGGTTTTCCACTCCCTTCAGACCTTATCCCAAGGCTCGAAGAGGAGGGAAAATGTGGTTCCGTAAGTCTCAAAAGCCTTACTCGTCAGAGCAGAGCGATTCCCCTTCTAGAGGCAGAGGAAGGGGAAATTTTTCAGGGAGACGCCGTCCCAGAGGCGGCGGAGGCCCCCGCAACACTGGAGACCGCGAGTCTTTTCATGGCTCCTCCTCCTTCCAGCATCCCTGAAGGAGTGCCCGACTGTGCAGCTCCGGAGCCAGTCGGGGGTCATTTTTCGAGGCACCTAAAGGCCTGGGAAAGTATCACTCAGGACCAATGGGTGCTCCGAATCATCGCCGGAGGTTACACCATTCCCTTCTCTCAACCCCCTCCACCGTCCCAAAGAATCCCGGACCCACCAACCAGTCAACGGGATCTGGCAGCCAGCGAAATTTCGAAGCTGCTTCAAAAAGGAGTCATCCAACCTGTCCCCGCAGACCAAGCCGGATCAGGGACTTACTCAAGATTCTTTTTGGTACCAAACAAGACCGGGGACTTGAGGCCCATTTTGGATCTCAGCAGGTTAAACCGATCAGTGAAAAAGTCCAAATTCCGGATGGTCACCTTGCAATCCATTCTCCCGCTTTTGGAGAAGGGTGTTTGGATGTGCTCCATAGATCTCAAAGATGCCTATTATCACATTCTGATAGATCAGGCATCAAGGAGACACTTGCGCTTCAGCCTAGGAGACAGTCATTTCCAGTTCCGTGCACTGCCCTTTGGTCTCACCACAGCCCCCAGGGTGTTCACCAAATGTTTGGCAGTGGTGACTGTTCACCTGAGACGTCTAGGATTCCAGGTGTTTCCATACCTAGACGACTGGCTCCTAACTGCCACCTCCAGGCATCTACTCTTAAAAACTCTAGCAGCCACTATCTCCGTAGACAACTCCTTAGGAATCACCTTCAATTGGACAAAATCCGTATTGCTGCAATCACAGCGTATTCTGTTTATTGGTGCAGAAATAGACTCAAGGCAGATGCGAGTCTATCTTCCTGCGGAAAGGATAGCAACATTGCAGTCTCAGGTTCGGGCGTTACTCCTCAGACGTCGCGCACCAGCGAGAATGGTCCTGCAGCTGTGGGGTTCCATGTCAGCCACCATACTTCTCGTCCCCTTGGCAAGGTTGCATATGAGGTTACTCCAGTGGCTCCTCTCAGTCCAGTGGTCTTATCAAGACCTTCCCCTCAGTCACCACATTTTGATCACAGAGACATGCAAACAGGATCTTCGTTGGTGGCTTCTTTCCTCCAACCTGGATCAGGGGCGTCCCTTCGTCCCCCCATCCCCCTTGGCCACGTTGACTATGGACGCCTCCCAGACATGGTGGGGGGGACATTATCTGGGCAGGTCGGTCCAAGGCACGTGGCACTCCAACGAGAGTCTCCTCCACATCAATATCCTGGAAATGAGGGCGGTGCTTTTAACGTTGCAAGCACTGCACGATCACCTCCCCCAGGGTACGATTGCCATTCAGTCCGACAACATGTCGGTAGTCTGGTACTTGAACAAGCAAGGAGGGACTAGGTCTTACCCCCTTTGCAGAGAGGCCATGAAAGTATGGGATTGGGCGATTGCTTCCAAACGTTTTCTAGCGGCAACACACATTCCGGGGAGATCCAATGTGATAGCCGACAGACTGAGCAGGACTATTCTCTCCCCTCACGAATGGTCCTTGAACGACAGAGTGGTAACACAGATTTTCACGAGATGGGGAGCTCCATGTTGCGACCTTTTCGCAACTCCCTTCAACGCAAAATGCCAGCAGTTCTTCTCTCTCACCCCAGCTAAAGGGGACATCCCCAAGGATGCCCTGGTCCAAGCTTGGCCCCCTGGCCTCCTATACGCCTTCCCACCGGTTCCTCTTCTCCCCAAGGTGATTCAGAAGGCGATTCGCTTGGAAAGCAAAATGATTCTAATCGCCCCATACTGGCCTCGTCAAGTCTGGTTCCCCTTTCTTCACAAATATGCATTGGAGGGTCCCTGGTTCCTGGACCAAGTTCCGGACCTCTTGACGCATCAGTCAGGACAGCTCCATCAGTCCTTCCATTCATTGAAGCTAGCAGCTTGGCTACTCCTCTTCTGACCATAATTAGGAGCCATTCTTTCGACCCTGAAGTCATGCATATTTTGTCCTCGGCCCACAAGACTTCTACTAAAAGGATGTATAGCAGTAAATGGAAGAGGTTTGCTATTTGGGCCCAACTCCGAGGATTAGACCCTATGACAGCCTCGGTGTCAGAGGTCCTGAAGTTTTTAACTTCCCTGTTCAACCAGGGTTGTTCGGTGTCTACCATCAAAGTTCAATTGGCGGCTATTTCCAATTTTCACGAGAGCATAGAACCACCTTTAATGAGCAACAAGTTGTGCAAAGCTTTTATTAAAGGAGCTTGGCTTCTACGGCCCCCTATATCTCATCCTGCACAACCGTGGGACCTTAACGTAGTGTTAGGTGCTTTGACCGCACCTCCCTTTGAGCCGGCAGTAACCAGTGACTTAAAATTTCTTTCTTGGAAGACTGCCCTTCTAGTTGCTATTACATCAGCCAGGCGAGTTTCAGAACTTCAAGCCTTATCTGTCAAACCACCATACCTGGTATTTCACAAGGATAGAGTATCTCTTAGACCAAACCCATCCTTTATACCAAAGGTCTGTTCTAACTTTTGTTTGCAACAATCACTGGAATTACCGTTTTTTTTCCCTAAGTATTCAAACAGAGCTGAATATACCTTTCACAGCTTAGACGTGCACAGACAATTATGGTTCTATTTGGATAGGACACACCAAGCATGAAAATCAGATCAACTGTTTGTGTCCTTTTCGGACAGTAAATTGGGCAAAGCCGTCACGAAAGTCACTATTGCCAAGTGGATCAGAGACTATATCAGTCATATTTATCGCATTTCAAATAGGGAGCTTACAGTTCCAGTGAAAGCTCATTCTACCAGGGCCATGGCCACTTCGGCAGCCTTTCATTCCAAGGTCTCTATTAATGACATCTGTGCGGCTGCTACGTGGTCTTCTCTACACACCTTTATTTCTTACTACAAATTGGATGTGGCATCTAGGGGTCGAGCTTCCTTCGGTTCCACGGTTCTCCGGACCGTTTTCCAGTGAGCCACCCAGGAATTAGGTGCTAGGGATGCTGTCCCATCTGTAAAGAATGTAGGCGAGATAGGATCACATTACATCTTTTAGTTATGTACTTACCATAACTTTAGATGTATGGGATCCATCTCGCCTACATTCCTAATAACCCACCCTCCTTCCCCCTGCCTTGTAGGCCAGAAGAGACTGGACTATCCAAATTCAACTGTTTCCTCTCTTGAAACACATGGCATTGTTATAACAACAGTCTATGTGTGTGTGCATGTGTGCGGACTAACAAGATCTGGGGAAGCAGTTGTGGTGCATCCTGGGATATGAGGTAACTCAGCCAATAAGAGACTGCGTTCTATTGCATAGCAGCCGAGTCAGAGCCGAGGATCGGCTCCGAACCCATCTGTAGAGAATGTAGGCAAGATGGATCCCATACATCTAAAGTTATGGTAAGTACATAACTAAAAGTTTTCTCCTCTCTGATGGCCACCCTCACCTCCATTGCAAATGCCTCTATGCGGCTTCTATCTCATGCTACCGAGGGCACTGCTAGAGCAGCCAGAGCAGGCATTGCCATCAGGCGTCACACCTGCCTCCAACTTTGTGCCTTTTCAGAGCCCTTTAAGGCATCTTTTACAAATGCCCAGTATGATGGTGCCACTCTCTTTGGAAAGAATGTACATGACACACTGGTCTAGAGCAAGAAGGACGGGAAGACTCTGTCTGCCATTGTAATCTGGTTCTCGTCCCCTCAACAAACCTTTGCCAGGAATCAGTGAGGGGCAAAGAAGATGTAGTTCTGAAAGTGTCAGGTTTATTCCCAGGATGCTGAGGACTCACCTTTCCCCAGAGGCAGAAGGGGATTTGACAGACACCTCCCTCGCAGCAGAGGGGGACCGAGGATCCAAGAGTTTTGGGATTCTTTCCCAGGCAGGTCAGCACAGTAACCGTGAAGGGTTGCCCATCTGCTCGTCTCTGGAGGCAGTCAGTGGTCGACTTTTGCTACACCCAACAGCCTGGGAGTCCATCACAGATGATCATTGGGTGTTGCCAATCATATCCAGAGGATATTCAATTCCCTTCATACAAATTGTACTCCCTCCCAAACACCTCCCGGATGTCCCACCCATGCAAAGGGAGGTTGCAGCAGTGGAAATTTCCAGGCCGCTTGAAAAGCCAGTCATCCAGCCACCCCCCCCCCCCAGACCAGTCCGGATAAGGCGTCTATTCCATGTTCTTTATAGTGCCAAAGAAGACGGGAGACTTAAGACTGATCCTGGATCTGTCAACCCTAAACATGGCAGTTGCCAAACCAAAATTCCAGATGGTCACACTCCAATCTATCCTGCCCCTCCCTGCAGGAGAATGATTGGATGTGCTCGGTGGACCTCAAGGACATGTACTATCGCATCAAAATGGACAGATGCTCTCGGAGGTTCCTCCGCTTCTGGCTGGGAGCCAGCCATTACCAGTTCAGAGCGCTACCCTTTGGTCTCACCAGAACCCCCAGGGTGTTCACCAAAGTGATGGCAGTGGTAGCTCACCTGTGGCTGCAGGGCTTCCAGGTTTTTCCCTACCTGGATGATTGACTCCTTTACGCTCCCTGCCAAGCCAGGGATTCCCTTCTCCAGACCGCCCATCAGTTGGGCATCACCATAAATCTCAAGAAGTCCCAACTGCTCCCGTTTCACATTCTAGATTTTATTGGAGCTTGTTTGGACACCATTCAGACAAAAGTGTTTCTAATTCCAGTCAGGGTGCAATCCCTCAAACTTCATGTCTTGGGCGTCCTTCAGACTCAGTCTTCCCCAGCGGAATCTGTTTTATGTGCATTGGGTTCCATGGAGGCTATGATCACCCTCATGCCCACGGCCCAGTTGCACTTGAAGGTGCACCAATGGACTCTCATGGTCCAGTGGCAGTGGCGGCTGGTGACTTCAAATCACAGGGGGGCTGCAGGAGACGCTGAATGGGCGGGGTCAAAGGGAAGGGGTGTGGTCAACCATAAAGGGGAGGGGCTATGCACAAAACCACAAAAAAACTAACTTTAATTAAATACGCTGCCCTGGGTGGCAAACCATCATTATGAAAGTCCAATCAAGACAAAAATAAGTGTAGAAGAATAAAAATATTTCAATGCATTGGCTGCATGACAGCTTACTTAATATCTAGATGGAAACAAAAGGTTGTGAGGCATGAAAAAATAAATTACTTTTAAATACATTACTGGAATGCCAGACAAAATCAAGTATAAGAAAAACCAGAAGCACTCAACTCAAACCACTTCTCCTTGCACTGCAGTTCTAATTATAATATATTCAGCTTTATTAAAGTACCAAGCAACATGCTGAAAGTAGAAATCTATGTGATGCCCCCACTTGTAAAAATGTTTCTTATCCAAAAAGACCTGCTGCCTGACAACTTGTTTCATGGGGAAAACATGATAAAAGTAAAAATGAAAAGCAAACAAGAAACAAGCTCAAGATACATTGCTTAAAGGATTACTGTACAGGTTATGGACCACACATGATTGGCATTCTGTTTAGTTTACGGGTAAAGCCTGTAGAGATGACTGGAAGTCTCCAACAAGTGTAATGAGCTTTTAAAATAATGGAATCCTGTCCTTTAATACCCAAGGCTTATACATTATCTAGTCAAGTATTCTCTGCATGGCAACAACAGAAAGGCTTTCAATGTTGGCAATTCTTTAACAGTATGCTTATTAAAGCTTACTTGCATCTTACGATGTCAGACAAGCTTACCTTATGGTCATTAAAGCATTGCTACTTAAACACAGAGCAACAGGCACTTTGAGTAATAAGCATAAATCAACAGTACAAAATATGACAGAAACCAGACCATTCTGCAAAATCAAGGACAGATGAAAAGCCACTGTAGTACTTATGCAGTGTGTCCTCCCCATCCAAGGTAGATACAACTACTCCTTGCCTTGCTTGGACACATCCAGAGTCACTACATGGGGGAGTGGGGTGCAAAAAGCATGTCACAATTTGAAATCTCTCTGGCTGACTGTGATGGCCCTGACACATTTGTCATACCTCTCAACTTCAAGAGCAAGAAATCTGGACAAAGCCATACACAGAAGTGGGACAAAGGCACAACAATAAGGACAATTTTTAAATATTGCTCTAATAAACTTAGAAAGATAATAGAATAGGTCTTGCATTAGTATGAATTTTCTGAAGGGTATAAAATCTGAAACTCA
This sequence comes from Protopterus annectens, assembly GCF_019279795.1. NCBI lineage: Eukaryota > Metazoa > Chordata > Ceratodontiformes > Protopteridae > Protopterus > Protopterus annectens. The sequence goes on along the minus strand of NC_056735.1, from coordinate 1,188,517,239 downwards.
AATGTCTGTCATTTTCTAACTTCAGTCTTTAGTGATTTGTCACTAATTTGCCAAAAACACAATTTTATGAAAAATGGACCAAAATGTGATGCAAAAATATAAAATAGACACACAATACAGCTTCTACCTGTCAAAGAAGGGACACTTTAATATTAGTACTGCTACCTTGAGCAGCTGACAAAATAAAAGAATCTACATGCATTTCAAGTAATCTATAACTTTGATTATTACAGTTATTTCTTAATTGTAAACCCTCCATGTTTTCTTCCAAAATTGCTATTTTATGGAGGGATTATTAGGGGAAGAGCAACATTTTGAGCCAAAAATTGGGGACAGTTGAGAGGTTGGCTATGCCTAATTCTATAAAGCAATTTATTTGCATGTACCTCTCAACCTGTTAATGCAGTAAATCTGAACAAGGCCAAATATATTGGGGCACATATAAACAGTACTAAAAATTGCTCTTGTATAAATTGAGACAGTTGATAGAACGGCTCTTACTTTAACATGCATTTTTATGAAGGTTATGAAGTCTGAAACTTATTATTTAGTGACTTCTGGCAAATCATTTAGGAATTAAAACTACAAATTTTATGAACAACAAACCAAAAATAAGAAGCAAAAATCTATTCATTCTTTGAAAATCTGGACAGTTGGGAGGTATAGTTCAGCTGGGCCTGTCTGAGTTTGCTTCCCTCCCCTGACAAAATAATGGTTGAACTGGAGCCTCTGCAGCCATTCCAATTAACCATTACTTGGCTATTTCACTCCATTTACCATAAACACTAATGTGCATACTGCTTTACTTCAATGATTGGACTTCATTTGAAAGTTTTATTTTGTATTTTACAGCACAAACATTAAGTCATCTGTTAAACAAAGCAATGCAGTCTCACAATGAAAACTTAGCATTAAAACTTCTCTGCCCTTGAAACTCACATTCATTGAAACAGCATTGAAACCCACATTCAAAGAAAATACATTTTGCCAGTGGCAGATAAAGATTAATTTTGGGCTGTTTTCAAATCATAGGCCCTTGCATATGAAACATACATGTGCTCTTTGATACACCTTCCTCATTGTACTAAAAATTATATTCCTTGTACAATACAGTACACTTGTTAGAGGGTGTTTTAAATTTGTTTTGAACATTTTTCCAGTAAGCAATGAAACAAAACATATGCACCCATAATGGCAAAACTGCCCAGTTGAGAACATTTATCATAAACAAAGTCTACTCAGACTTCCACAGTCCACCATTATTAGTAAATATACACAATTCTACAGTCCACCACTATTAGTAAATATGCACAATTCCACAGTCCACCATTATTAGTAAATATGCACAATTCCACAGTCCACCATTATTAGTAAATATGCACAATTCTACAGTCCACCATTATCAGTAAATATGCACAATTCTACAGTGCACCTTTATCAGTAAATATGCACAATTCTACAGTCCATATTTAGTGAATTCAGTTCTTGCCATAGCTGTCAACCTTAGCACAAAAACCTGGACGAAGCCAATAATGGGGAATACAGTCCCAAAAATAGGGACAAATTTAAAATATTCATCTTATAAACTTAGAAAATTGCTAGAAAAAAGGTTGTGCTACTATGTATTCTGAAGAACATGAAGTTTGAAATTCAAATGCCGGTCAATTTTACTGCGGACAGAACAAAAACAATTTTCAGCAGAGGCGAGGATTAATACTGCAGACACGTCTTTGTAAAATGGCAGGGCATCAGAGCAAATCCACACAAACACAGAGAGGAGATGCAGACTCCACACAGAAGCCACCCCAACCAAGAATCAAACCAGAAAACCTATAGCTGTGAGGCAACAATACTACCACTGCACCATCAAATCTGCAAGGAATTAAACATTCAGAAACCTGAAGTCTGAAATTCAAATGCCTGTCAATTTTACTGCGGACAGAACAAAAACAATTTTCAGCAGAGGCGAGGGATTAATACTGCAGACACGTCTTTGTAAAATGGCAGGGCATCAGAGCAAATCCACACAAACACAGAGAGAAGATGCAGACTCCACACAGAAGCCACCCCAACCAAGAATCAAACCAGAAAACCTATAGCTGTGAGGCAACAATACTACCACTGCACCATCAAATCTGCAAGGAATTAAACATTCAGAAACCTGAAGTCTGAAATTCAAATGCCTGTCAATTTTACTGCGTACAGAACAAAAACAATTTTCAGCAGAGGCGAGGGATTAATACTGCAGACACGTCTTTGTAAAATGGCAGGGCATCAGAGCAAATCCACACAAACACAGAGAGGAGATGCAGACTCCACACAGAAGCCACCCCAACCAAGAATCAAACCAGAAAACCTATAGCTGTGAGGCAACAATACTACCACTGCACCATCAAATCTGCAAGGAATTAAACATTCAGAAACCTGAAGTCTGAAATTCAAATGCCTGTCAATTTTACTGCGGACAGAACAAAACCAATTTTCAGCAGGGATTAAAACTGCAGACACGTCTTTGTAAAATGGCAGGGCACCAGAGCAAATCCACACAAACACATGGAGGAGATGCAGACTCCACACAGAAGCCACCCCAACCAAGAATCAAACCAGAAAACCTATAGCTGTGAGGCAACAATACTACCACTGCACCATCAAATACGCAAGGAATTAAACATTGAGAAACCCTTAAGTCTGAAATTCAAATGCCTATCAATTTTATTTAACATTTTTTAATCAGGACAGCCTGACTTGGAACAAATAAACAATTTTCAGCAGAGGCCCAGGAAGAAATAATGCAGACATGTCTTTGTAACATGGGAGGGCACAAAAGCAAACCCACACAAACACAGGGAGAAGATACAGACCCCACAAAGAAGGAACCCCAGCCAAGAATCAAACCCAAGAACCTACAGCTGTGAGGCAACAATGCTACTACTACACCATCAAATATCAAGCATTGCAACATTTACAAACCACAGATATTATGAGGAACAGATCAGATCGAATATGAGGTAAAAATCTGAAATTTTTTTACAAATGGTGGTGGGTAGGGAACTCAAGTCTTTAACACCTGCATACAGGGTACAGGGTTCAAGCCTGAGGCATTCCCTACCACACCACCATAAGCTTCACACACACACACACACCAGTAAAGCACAAACTCCACACTCCAGTAAAGCACAAACTCCATACACACACATTGTAAATAAAAATAAAAAGTGCAATACTGAAGACCCGCGAGATCCCAATGCTCCTTCCCGACGCCGACGAGATCCCTAAGGCTCTGTCCCGAGTTCCTGCTGCTCCTCTTGCAGTCCGGACCCGTCCTATACTCCTGGCGGGTCTGTGCACTGTAAAAGTGCACAGACGTCTCCTTGTGTCCCTCTATGGGGACGGCCGGGCTGCCTTGAGCATGCGCATAGACCGATAAGTCGGGACTCGGTCTATGCGCATGCGCGAAGTCCGCGAAATTTAATATTTTTTTTTATTTTTCATTTGTTTTTCTTGCTTTTTTATTTTTGAGGGGGCTGCAGTCCGGCAGCCCTATGCCACGAGCCGCCCCTGTCCAGTGGTCATTACTAGATCTGCTGTTGTCCCATACTGTTTATCTCGAGCATGTAGGGATTCTCTTCTCTGGTGGATTCAATCCTCAGACCTTCATCGGGGTCGCCCATTTATTCTTCCTGCCCTGTTGACCATGGTGACCACGGATGCCTCTCTAGTCAGGTGGGGGGGAGGCATTGCTTGGGAAGGACAGTCCAAAACACTTGGTCTTCCCTGGAGACCCAATTGCATATCAGCATCCTGGACATGAGGGCCGTGCTCTAGTCATTGCAAACTTTTCATGCCCATCTTCCCCTAGGGATGATTGCCATCCAGACAGATATGTCTGTAGTCTGGTACATCAACAATCAGGGGGATCCAGGTCTTATCCCCTTTGTCATGAAGCCATGAGAGTGTGGGAGTGGGCAATCTCCACTGGCCATTTTCTGGTGGCAATGCACATTCCAGGGAGGTCCAACATTTTAGTGGACAGGCTCAGCAGGTCTATTCTGATGCTTTACGAGTGGTCTCTGAATCCTTCAGTAGCGAAACAGATCTTTCTAAAGTGGGGTCAGCCTTGCTGGGATTTCTTCGCCTCTCCTTCAAATGCAAAGTGTGAGTTTTTCACCTGAACCCTCCGATGGGGGAGTTTCCCAAAGATGCTGTGGTTCATGCTTGGCCCTCCGGTCTTCTCTGTACTTATCCTCCACTTCTCCTGATTCCAAAGTTCATTCAGAAAGCGCAATGGCTGGGGAGCTCAGTCATCCTACTTGCCCCCTTCTGGCCTTGCCAAGTATGGTTCCCTTTTCTGTAGTTTCATGTAGTGAGTCCTGCCTGGACATTGGATCCAGTTCCAGATCTGATTTCACATCCCTCATGGATTCCGCACCCAGATCTGGCCAGTGTGAAGCTTACCGCTTGGCTGTTCCAATTCCCATGATAGTTAGGACTCCTGGGCTATCTTTTCTGGTTAAGAAGATATTGGTAGCGGCTAATAAATCTTCCACTAGAAAGGATTATTCTAGTAAGTGGAAGCATTTTCGATTTGGGCATCTCACCATTTCTTGGATCCTTTCACTGCCCGGGCTCCTGCTATTTTAGAGTTTCTGGCAGGTATTTTTCAACAGGATGCCAGCTTTTTGATGGTTAAAGTTCAGCTGGTGGCGATTCTAACTTCCACATATGGGATAATTCAGCTTCCCTGGCTTCTTCTAAGCTCTGTAAAGCCTTTTTGAAGGGTACCTTTTTTCTTAGGCCACCAGTCAAGGACCCAACACCTCCTTGAGACCTTACATTGGTCCTCCAAGCCTTAGTTTCTTCCCCCTTTGAACCAGCTGCTTTGGTGGATCTACAGTTCCTGTCTTAGAAGAGAGACTTCCTGATTGCCATTACTTTAGCTAAAAGATTGTCTGAACTTCAAACCTTATCGATTAAGCAGGGTATCCTTACTCACTAATCCTTATGAATGTGGCTTTGGAATCAAACATTAATCAGGTTATCGATCGTCCTATTTTCTTTCTGAACTTCCAGAATAAGGGAGAGTATAAATTGCACCTGCTGGATGTTCATAGACAATTATGTTTTTACTTGCACAGAACAAAGGCCTTGTGCAAATCTGATCAAATTTTTGTTTCCTACTCGAAGCCCTTTTTAGGGAAATCTGTATTGAAGGTCACCATTGCTCGTTGGATCACTCAGTGCATACCCCTGGCATATTCAACCAAAGGATTATCGCCACCAGGTCACGTTAAGGTGCATTCTACTAGGTCTATGGCTACTTCAGCTACCTTTTGGTCCAGAGCTTCTTTGGATGACATTTGCTCTGTGACTCCCTAGCCATCTTCACATACTTTCATTTCCCATTAGAGGTTGGATCTTCTATCCAGAAGCAGGGCATCATTTGGCTCCGCTGTGCTTCATAATAGGCTTCCATGAGGGCCTTCCAGGTTTTTGGTAGCTGGGGACTCTGTCCCAAAGGTTGAAGACCAAATGAAAAACAAATTCAGATAAAGAAGTTATGTACTCACCATAATTTTCCATCTGAGTTGTTGCTTTTCATTTGTCTTCAACCATCCGTCCCTCCTTCCCCCTGCCTTACGTGGTCTGTGTAGTAGTCTGGCTGGAAGATACATGGCCTTTTCTCTGGCATAACTGGTAATTTCTTATGATACTCTGGGTAATGTTGCCAAAGGGTAAGGCATTGAGTCAAGTTGGGATGATACGGAGGGCAGCAAACTTGATATCAGGGGAAGAAGGAGACAGGGGCATTATGGGTAGGGGAGGAGCTTGGAGCTCAGATCCAATGCTGGAAAAATGCGGCTGAGTCAAATCTGTCCAAGATCCATGTCCCACAGGTTGAAGACAAATGAAAAGTAACAACTCAGATGCAACTTTATGGTGAGTACATAACTTTTTTTTTTCCAGTCAACAACTGTGTGGGTTGTTGGAGAAGTAAAATGTGTTTAATGTTAGGGATTTCTACTCACCCCTATGATTAATAGCATTAGGCATTTAATCAGATCAGCTCATAAAACCTCCCCAGGCTACCATAGGTTTCCCTTACCTATAAGGCCCAGTGCCAAAGGACCATTCTCAAGGTATCACTTTGCTGTGCATTGAAGCTAGTCACTTAATAAATGGGCCTAGGCCATGTTTGTTCAACTTTATCTGTTTTTATTTATTCATCTGTTCATTCAGTTATTTATTTATTTTCCATTTGTTTCCCATGATAGTCTGATTGAGCAATAAATGCCCCTTTTCAGTAGAGTTTCGGAGAAAAATGCTTCAAATATTATCATAAGAATACAATTTACAGATGCAATAAAATGCAGTTTACAGATGCAGTAAAAATACTCTTTGCATATACAGTCAAGCCAAGGAATTCCAGGACAGTACATTTCAGTTAAAGTGTGATATCATAGAAGTTATATACATTATCAAGTATAAATTAAATAAATCTTGCACACAGTTCATATATAAAAGCAATGTTCTTTTAATTGGCTTGGGGAATGGATTTTGACAGAGGACTCTAATACTAGTGTGAGTTTTTGTTATCTGGATTTCAGTAAAGTAGAGAAGATGTATTTGAAGATTGTAGTAGTATTGAGGTTCAGTGGTTTATTTATATGGTTTAAATAGATTTAGGAGATTATTTAACAGCAGCAGAACTGTATAGTGACTAGATACTTAATGAGGTTTTGTTTTCAGAATTTAATGCTTATTTTGGCTGTTAGTTCTACTGGGAGTGAGATCGATAACTTATTAGAAGGTACTGAATACAGAGTCCCTGGAGCTATTGTTTGATTTTGAAAATGCTATTAGATGCTGGTCTTGTTCATAGGTTCATAGGTTCATACTAGGCTATCTGCCCGAGGGCATTTACAAGCCTAGCCCATAGTTTTGTGGCTTACGCCACCCCTTTAGTATGGGGAACTATACCCATTATTTTGCTGTGCCTCTGTTGAGCAGTGACACTGAGGTAATCCCTGGGGTATATCTGCGATCTCCCATCCATTGGTCAAGATTTCTCTTGAACAAGGCCAGCGAGGTGCTCTGCCTCACATATACCGAGATTTTATTCCACAGCATAGGGAGTCTTTGGGTGATGAATCTATCCCTCCAGCGTCCTATTAATAGCCGTGTCGAGGTTTAAGTCTCCGCCCTTGTGGCTCTGACGGATCTAGATTTTTGAGGTGAAGCATATTCATCAAATCTGGGTTTGACATGGCCTTGTATGTTAGGCAAAGGTCACCTCTGAGCAAGCGGTGGCGACTGAATAGAGCTGGAGTTCTTTCAGTCGGGCAGCATAGGACAGATGTTTGAGACCCTTTATCCTTTTGGTGAGGAACTTTGTGGCCTCTCCAGCTGCTGCAAGTGTCGGGTCAGATACATTCGAATGGGGCATTGTACTCAATCATTGGTCTGATGAGTGATGAGTATAGGAGACTATGACCTCCCTTGATCTAGATGAGAATCCCTTCATGATAAGGTGGGCAATGTAGAAGGTCTTCCTAACTACTTTAGCTACATGGGTGTCGAATGACAGACTACTATCAACCTGGGTCCCCAGGTCCCTGATAACTTCTTCTATGCTCAGTGGATTGCCACCTATTTGGTAGCTAGGGGTAACCTTGTTTTTCCCGAAGGGTATGACTATGCATTTTTTGGCATTTAACTTTAGGCCATGGCTCTGGCACCAGTTATCCGTTTCTGTGAGACCCTTCTGAAGGATATCTGTGTCAGATGTGTTTTCTACTATGGCGCCCAGTTTGCAGTCATCTGCAAACTTTGTCAGCCATAACCCTCCTGTGTTTGCTTGTGCTTCGGAAAAGTAGATGCCAAACAAGAGTGGGCCCAGGACTGAGCCCTGTGGTACACCACTTGTGACAGGCTTTGAGTCTGACATGGCGCCAGCAACTCTGACCCTGTGGGTTCTGTCACTCAGCCAGTTTGCAACCCATCTTGTGATGTATGGGTTAACATTTAAGCTGATGAGTTTTTCAATGATACCCGAGTGGGGTATTGTATCAAGGCCTTTGCCAGATCGAGGTAGGCTGTATGGACTGCCTTTCCTCATCAATGGCTTTGGTGACTGTTTGAAAAAGTCAACCAAGTTTAGAAGGCATGATCTGCCTTTGACAAAGCCAAACTGGGATGGATCCAAAGTCTGCAAATTCCCTATGTCTTTATTTATGAGGTCCATTATGATCCTCTCCATGGCTTTGCAGATAAGGCTTGTCAAGCTAATGGGCGGTAATTTCCAGGGTCGGTGGAGGCACCGCCTTTGTGAAGTGGGACCACAGTTGCAGTGCGCCACTCCTGGGTACGTATCCAGAGGTAAGACTATGATTAAACAGCTGTCCTAGCTGTGGGTTTAATTCCTCGTTGAGTTCGTGGAGCACACAGCCGGGGACACCATCAGGTCCCATGGATGCTGTGTTTTTGCTTTGGAGAGAGCAGTTCTCACTTGGGCGTTGGAGATGTTTGGGGGCTGCAATCGCTTGGTATAGATATCTCTCCTTTTGGGGGAGGGAGAAGTTTGCACTGAACCTGTCAGCCAGTATGTTGGCAATGTCTGTAGGATCAGTAATCTTCACATCATTTTGAACTAGTTCTGAGCATATCTGGGAGGTTCCTCCCAGGTTTCTAACATAGCTAAAGAAGGCCTTATGATTGTCTTTTGAGTCTTTAGCTATTTTTCTCTCAAAATTTGCTTTGGATGATTTTATGAGAGCTCTTAGTTTTTACTTATAGTGATCAAGGGTGTCTTACCTTTTAAGGATTTTGCTCTATCTTGTAGTAGCTTCCTCCTTTTGTTGTAGAGTTTGTTTATGGCTGGGGTCCACCAGACTGGACGCTTGCCTTTGGTACAAAGAGTCTTTGTTTTGCTTGGGATTGCCTTATCCATGCAGTCCTGCAGGTGCTGGTAGAAGGCATTTGTAAGTGATTCAGCGGCTTGAGTACTGTTTTCCGCGCTCGGGGCCTTAAAGGAGACCACACTAGTCTTTAGAAGTGTGAAGTCGGCTTCGAGAAGTTCTTTACTGTGGTCTTTTTATTTCAGGTGGGGTGGGATGAGGACCTCCAGCGAGATTAGTTTGTGATCTGATCTCACCAGTGAGGGGTATACTTCGGTGTTGAACATTGTGCTCCCATGTTCGTGATGATGAGATCAAGTATGTTTTCTCCTCTTGTGGGGATGGTGACTAGTTGTTCCATGGCATTTGAGTTTATGAATTCCAGGAACTTTTGGGCTAGGGTGTTTGGGCTTGAGTAGTGTTCCCAGTCTATATTAGGGTAATTGAAGTCACCTAGTATGATGGTGTTTGGTGATACATTTATCCTCTAGTGTTTTCAGGAAGGCCATGTGAGGTTCCTGAGTTTGTGAGGGTGGCCTGTAACATGCTACAATTTGCAGAGCAGTCTTGCCTATGGTTAATTGCACCTGGATGGTCTCCGATGCATCGTGCGTTGCCACCAGTCTTGAGGTGTGGGTGTCTTTGATGAATATGGATACCCCCTCCTTTCTTGGTATTGTCCGGATTTTGGGGCCGGAACGCATGATAAGAGGTAAAACCTGATAGTGCTGGGGTGCTCTCAGGAGCCTTGAACCAGGTTTCTGTCACTGCACAGACATCGATGTTCTCCATACTGAGAAGGGCCTCGAGTGCGTGCATTTTGAGATTTAGACTTCTGGCATTGAGCAGCATTACCGTTAGTTTTTCCTTTTTGTGTTCTAGGGTGGTAGGTTTAGAATTTGAGCCTTGCCTAAAAAGGCACTATGGGGTGGCAAGAGCCTTTGCCAATATCCGGAATCCCAGGGTGACAGGTGCAAGCCGTCCTTTGAAGCAGCGTGGCTTGTCCAGCATGTCATCCCAGGCAGACAGACATTGGATCCCCTTTGAATGACACCAGAGTTTAAGCCAATTGTTAAAGCTGATCATCTTATCTCTGTATTGTGGCATCATTCTTGGTGAAGGTAGGATACTGCTCAAGGTCAGGGTCATACCTGCCTGGGCTACATAATCAGAGAGCTCCTCAATGTCTCTTCATGTAGTCCAAGGAGGTCTCAGGTCGTTTACACCAGCGTGGACAATGACTGAGTCATATTTGTACCTGCTGTTGAGAGACCTGAGTGCTTGCGTTATGTGGCGGATTCTAGCACCCGACAGGCAGCTTACTGTGACCTTCTCCTTACTCAGTCTGGTGAGCGGGGCGTCAGTGTGTCTGACTATGGAGTCACCAATGACTAGTGTGTCTGGCATTGTGTTTGGCCTTAAGGGCTGTGACTGTTTGACACTCTGACTGTGAGGTCTATGTGTTGCAGGTGTTGTGTTCTGAGGTGGTGGTTGTTTGGGTGTCTGCTTTGGTGGCCTCTGCTGTTTTGGTAGATTTTTGATCAGAGCCGCGAGTATGTCTTTGTGTGTTTATGTGTATGATTTGAGGTTGTGATGGTACTATGTGAGACTGGGTCTATAGTGTGTGTGGTAACCTTCTCCTCCTGACTGGTCTTGCCAGTCCTATGTTGAGAGAGCTCAGCCTCCAGTTTGGCCGTATAGTTGCATCTCTCGCATGTATTTGTGTTTTGTGGGAGGAGGAGAGGGTTGTCTGTGTACATGAGGCAATTGTAACATTGCCTCAATATTCCCAGGTTCACCAGCTGAGCAGGAGAGGACACTAGCAACTGATCCCTCGACATGCTAGAAGGACTAGACAAAAAACTTTAAAAGAGATTCCGGGGATGTGGGTGACCGAGAAATGGGGTTTTGCCTTTTGGGGTGCTATCTATAAGAGTGCCGTATCAAGGTAATAAGTACTGTAGGAGCAAGTGCTAGGTTTAACAGATAGAGAAAAGTCTACTTGGAGTCAAGTAGAGATGATCTTTTAGGTATTAGAGAAAGTGCTAGTAACAGGGATGCTTAAAGGTAAGATTGAAAAGAATGCACTCTGCAGTGTGCACTAGAGAAGTTAGATATGAAAGTAGGTAACTTGAGTTTTACCTGTTTAAAGAGTTAAGGTTTAGTGGAGAGTTACTATTTTTAAAACAGCAAGATGGACTGAAAGGGGTGGTTACTTTTGTATTTTGGTACTATGAAATACTGTAGGATGGCCAATAAATTTAAATAATTGAAGGGGTGGGATTTCAAAAGTGATGGCTTTGTGATTACTCACATAAGCCAGTGAAAGTAGAGAGAAATGAGATATATGGTCAGATTAACATAAGAGGCGGGCAACTAGAAAGACAGTGGTATTTAACAAGACAACTTAAATGGGTGGGAGGGAGGGAAAAATTCTGCTTGACTCAGAACAGAGAGAGCTGTGGTCTCTTTTGAAGTTTTAATATGCTGTTAAAACAGAATGCAAGCAAAACACAAGGTAAAGAAAACAAACTACAGTATTCAAAATATAGAAAGGCAATACAGAAATACAAAAAATAACAGCAAACTAACCTTTCCTTCACAGCAAAGTGTAGCAGAGTCTGGATGAGCCTTTCTGGTATTTGTGATTTAAAACTTTCTCTGGGAATGTATTTAGTAATAATGGAACTTAATGTAAGGCATTTGTCAGGATTATGTAGGATGCTATGTGTGGTTATTAGCTTTACATAGCTTAGAATGTTGTAGAGTTCAGGTCATTGTAGTTCTTTGCACTATGCAGTAGTGGGTAGATTAGTATTTGCACTTTGTTGCAAATTTGATTGTTTTGTTATAGCGTATTTACATTCATGGGTGACTTTTATGTTTATTAATATGGGAGCAGCATATAATAGTTTTTTTCCATTGAAGGACACCCTCTTTAAAGATCTTTTTTTATTAATATCTTTACTGAGTTATCACTTAAGACAAAGGCAAGCATACATGTATGTAAAACAAACCATATTAACATATTCCTAGTTACAAACGTTATACACCACGTATTTTTTTTGTATAACTATCATCAAAGCAACATTACATAAATTGCCCAATTCCTGCCTTCCCTTTAATCTCACACCTCCTCCAAAACATTATTCTACATGTATTGTTCCCACAATATCCATTTTTCTATGCAATTTGCCCCTACCTTTTTCAAGGGATGCCACTTCCAGTTCTTTTATCTTTGTTATAATATTTGATACTTCAAATATAATTGGTTTAAACTTTGATTTCTATTGTTTAGTAATTGCTTTTTTAGGTAGCCACCAGAACTAAACTTAGCAAGGCCTTACTATGTCTAGGCAATTCAGATGTTGCATCCCAGCTCAAAAAATCATTTCCTTTATTACATCAATTTGCTCAGCAAATGTTTCTGATGGAGTACTCTGTAGGGAAGTTTTTGAAGTCTGCCAACTCATCACACTCCTAAAACATATGTTCCCAGTTACCTCTTGTATATTATTAGTTAGAATAATTAGTGTTCATACATAGTTGTAGTATTGTAGGTATTTGTTAGTGTTTAATCCCCCCTTGAAAACTCGTTTTCTTCTTAGAGAGTTTTCCCCTCCCCCCTTCCCGTTTTCCTCTTTAAGGTAAGCTATTTCAGTTAGAGGCTTATCCTTGTTTCCTTTTTTAAGGTAGTAAAAATTTTTTCATTAGAAATTGTGGTAGTTGGTAGGTCCGTTTAGCCTTTCTTATATTATAAAGTGTGTGTGCGCTGTTAGGGTGTGGTAACGTGTGTGGACTGTGTGTGTTTTTTTCTAGTTACCTACTCCCCTTTGTACTCTTTGTAATTTGATTTTTCCTTTACAGGAATGTCTAAAGACACGAAAGTGTCTGGATTCAAGAAGTGTGACTCATGCTGTCAAAAAATGTCACTGACAGATGGTCACACTTCTTGTGTCTATTGCTTGGGCGCCCCACACCTGCAGGACTCTTGTTTGGTGTGTCACACCTTTAGTCCAAGAGTCCTGCAGGAGTGTAGGAATAAGCTTATCCTTAAGGGTTTCTTAAACCTGAAGGATCACCGGCCATGGCTCAGTCAGTGAAACCTTCCAAGCCATCAAAGCCTTTGGCTCCCAGTTCAGAGCCGCCGTCGGGTGTGGCGTCTGCTTCAACTTTGGTTCCGGCTGGAACCGAAGTACCTATCTCCAAGCCAACTTCGGCTCCGACTGGAGCCGAAGTACCTATCTCCCAGTCGGCCCCGACTCTTCTGTCGGAACCGTCAGGGAGTCGAAAACGCTCCAGATCGTCATCCTTAGAGTTGATACATTTGGCTCCGGGGTTGCCTTTGCTGCAATCGGAGAGAAGTCATCAATCCCACTCTTTTCGGTTGTCTAGACTATCTGACCATGATTTGGAGAGAGTGGTGAGCAGGCTTTTAAAATCGCAGGCCCTGGCTAAAATGTTATCCAGCCCCCCTCATCAGAGTTCGGCTCTACCTGTCTCTGCAGTAGTTCCTCCTTCAACTCATCCCTTGAGCTCGGAGCCAGAGCATGCTGAGGCTGGGATCGTGGGACCGTCGGCACCGATACCTCCCCTTTCGGTTCCGTCATCGGCTCCAATCTCTTCCATGGTGCCGTCCTTGGAGGGATCTGGGTGCCAGGACTCCCTCATTGGCTCTGAGGGGGTGAGTGGCATCGGATCCTTGTCCGACCCCGTTCTCCCTCTCGGAGCTTCGGCGCAGGTGAGTTCGGCTCCTACATCGGCTTCAGAGCCATCTCTCTCGTTGCCGGGAAGGATTCTGGTCTCTTTGGAGCTGGAGCCTTCTCCGATATCGGGAAGAGGTGCCTTCGAGGTCATGAGGAGTGTGCTGGCATCTGAGTCAGCCTCACGGTCAGCCTCATTGGCTCCTCCCCCCATGGTGTCTGCTCCTGCCTCTGCCCCTCCTCCAGACCCCAAGCATGGGAAACAAGTGCTCCAGGGTACCCCATTGGGTGCATCTTCCTCTTCCGAGGCCTCCCCGTTCATTCAGGGGAGCCCCCTCAAAGAGGAAATGCAAGAGGAAGCATGTTGACTCCCCTGAGTCTGTCACTTCAGATACCGAGAAAACTGTAAAAAGTGGCACTCAAAATAACCAACGAACCAAGAATTAATGCCAAAACCAAAGACTGAGTTCCACTGTGGGAATCCACATGACCAGGAGCAACCAGGTTTCACCAAACGCCTTTATTCCACAACATGTATTCAATGTGTTTTCGTCCTAATACCAAGGACTTCTTCAGACAAATTACAACTAATTCATTTAGCTTAAATACATACTCCTTGCTAAAAACAATTATCAAACCCCCAATAAAAACATTTCATGAGTTTTAAATGAACTAATCATTTTATACTCCTCATTAATATTTATGACTTCATACCACATTGACCTTCCCCTTAAAACCTATCTCATTAGCGTTACTACCTTAACTAAAAAGTGTTTGAGTGTTCTTTTATTTTTCAAAGTGTTTAGTGCTTTATTTCCTAACCATTTATTACCACATTTCTTAATTCATATATAAAAAAACTATATAAAAAATCTTTTTTATTTAAATAAATATTTAAAAATCATACCAATTATAAAAATTCATATTAAAATTTATATCTAAAAATGAATGTTTGGGAATTTATAATATTCAAATGTAATATTTTGCCATGTATATTATTATATACCAATGGTTTATATACGCCCTCTAGTGTCTATATGTTAAATTTTCGTTTTCTTTATATTTTGTTGGCTCTCAATCTTAGTAGTGGGGTAATAGTCAAAAATTAATTCATACCAGGTTTAGTGTTTGCATCCAAGTTGACTTGCCACCAAAGCTCTTTGCTTTCTAATATTTCCTCCCATAAACCACCTCTTATATTAGGTTTAATTTGATCCAGTACAAAAAATTCAAACTTGTACTCTGTACAACTTGTGGTATGCTTGTAAAGTGCATTAGTGTGTTTACCTCTAGAAATGTCATATGTATGTTCATATATCCTTCTCTTTAGATGCCTTTCCGTTTTACCCACATAGAAGGACTGACATTTTTGACAAATGACAAGGTAAACCACTCCCTTACTTTCGCAATTATAATAACCCCTACTTTTTAGCCATCTCTTTCTGCTTTCCACATATATCTCTCCTTTGTTAATAATGTAAGGACATT
Source organism: Protopterus annectens (assembly GCF_019279795.1). NCBI lineage: Eukaryota > Metazoa > Chordata > Ceratodontiformes > Protopteridae > Protopterus > Protopterus annectens. The sequence continues at coordinate 1,188,502,154 of NC_056735.1, read as the reverse complement.
GCTGACAACTGCCACATTTGTACGTACCTGTTTTTTCCCCCTATCTTTGCTTTTACCTTTATTAGTAAATTGAAAATTCTTTTCCAATATATTTCTTATATTCCGGGAATTTTTATATACTATTTTTGGCTGTATATTGTTTATTTCCTCTATGTCTGTAAGAGAGGAAAATTTTTTCCATTCTTTATTCAAAAATTCATTCAGTTTTTGATTAGAGACATTGTATTCCACTACTAGACTTCTTTTATATACATCTTGGTCCAGTTTTTTCTTTTTTATATCCATACTTGGGATGATTTCACCCACTTGAACTCCATTAGTTATAATGGGTATAAATCTTTCTTTCCTACCCCTTTCTACTTCGTCTCTAATGTTTTGTACAAAAACTGATGGATAACCACGTTCTATAAACATTTTTTCCAACTTCTTACATTCAACATCAAAATCTTCATTATCACTAGTCATCCTCGAACCCCTTACAAATTGTCCCTTGACAATATTTTTTTTACTGTGTAAGGGGTGAGCGCTGTTGTAATGTAGAAAAGAATTTACGTATGTGTCTTTCCTAAATACTTTGCTCTCAAACTTTCCATTCTTTTTATATATTTCTACATCCAGGTATTTTAGTGTTTCAGTACTTATATTGTAGGTAAATTTTAAAAAAATAGTAGTTTGGTTTAAATATTCAAAAAATTCCAAAAACCTAGTATGACCCCCAACCCAAAAGATGACAATATCATCCAAAAATCTGTGATATAGCTGTCAATATTTACTAAATTCAGACTTTGTTATAAATTTCTCCTCCCACTTGGCCAACACAATATTAGCATAAGTGGGGGCACACACTGCCCCCATAGATACACCTGTCTTTTGCTGATAATATTCCCCCTCAAATGTTATGAAATTGTATTTTAATACAGTGTCCATGAATGCCACACAAGCTATTTTATCTGTGTGCCTAAGTCTTTTGTCACCAAAGACACTTTCCTCAAATAGCTCCATCCCTTCACCATGGGGAATACAACTGAATAAATCAATAATATCAATGGTGATAAAAAGAATGTCCTCCGAATATTGAACAGCTTTTAATTTATCCAATAAATCCCAAGAATCTTTAAGTAATACAGGGTTGTTAATCCATATATGTTTTGTTTTGTAATCCACAAATTTTGCCATTGGGACTGTTTTAGCACCTTCAGCTGACACTATGGGTCTCAATGGGGGGTTACCCATATTTTTGTGGATTTTTGGAATTCCAAATATTGTTGCCAACCTAGGTTTACATACCTCCAAATATTTAAATGTTTTATAATCTATGACTTCCTCATTAAGAAAATCTTGAAGCATATTATCAATCCGTTTATATGCTACATTGATCTCATTAAGAGAAACCGCTGTATACACTTTATCATCCTTCAGAATGGTATTCATTTTGCCATCATATATTATTTTTTCCATTATGACAATTCCCCCTCCTTTATCGGGTTTCATAATTCTGACCATGTTATTATTACTCAATTCTTCCAAACATACTGTTTCTTCCATGGTCAAATTGTGTTTAACCCATATTTTATTACCCCTTTTCCTTACTCCATCTATCAACACATTTTCAAAATTTTTTAACTGGGGTAATAGGGGTGGATTGTAGGTGGATTTTCTATATAAACCCCTTTCTATTCCTTCATCATTCTTTATACCAGCCCTTGAAGTTAGAATATCAAGGTTAATTTTTCTTATAAATAACATGATGTCAAGTATAGTTTGTGTAGAATCACCTTTAACCATCGGTATGTATTTTAAACCTTTGCTGAGAAGTGAAAAATGCTCAGTAGTTAAAATCAGACTACTGAAATTATAAATACTGAAGTCTAAATAAGTGTATTTGACATTTTCGTCACATTTTATTAAGCTATTTTGACCATTCATTTCAGACAAGGGGGTATTCATGTATAACGTCTCCCTCTGCCTCTTCTCCCCCCCTCTTCTGAAAATTTCCCCTATAGGGTTGATTGTCATTGGAATTCCATTCATTATTCACCAAAGGGGGAAATTCTATATCATATAAGTTCTCACCCCATTCTTCTTCATATGTGTTGCCACCATTCCTTGTGGTTTCAAAATGTTTGTTGTTCCATTTTCTTTTGAAACCATTCATTTCATTACTTTGATTTTTAGGGTGTGGGTAACTTATATTATTCTCATATTCTTTAATGTCCCTACTTAACTTACCTAACTTACGTTGTATTATATTTTCACATTTAACATCAATATCCCTTCTAATATTCATATATTTATCTCTTTCTTCTTTAATACCATGTATTAAATCCATTTTAATACATTTGTCAAGTTCATCTATCTCTTTCCCCAATTCCTTTTGTTTACATTCATTGTCTGCAATAATCATTTTCATAATTTCAAGTCCACAATTATTAAACACTTTTACTAGTTCTTTATGAAAATGCGTACCCATCATTACATTGTTAGGGTATTTGTACACCCTCAAACCCTTAGGTACAATTTCCCTTCTCAAACACTCGTGCAGATAAGAATTCTCTATACTGAGTATTCTGTACTTCATCATAACGCTATACATTCTATCTAATTTAACTACGTATACATTACCATCAATATGGTTATTATCGTGTATATTATTGTCCTTTTTGCTACTTTTAAATGTAAAGTCTTTTTTCAACCATTCGTTAATAGATTGGTTTTGCTCACTGTTGAAAACAGTACCTTTGCGTGTAACTCCAGACCCGTCTCTGGGTTTAGCACCCATAACGTCGTAGGGGTTGTCACAATTCTTGCCATTACTATTTCCCCTTTCGAAGATCTTAGGAGTGTCCATGGGATTGAAGTCAGTTAATCCAATGTCTTCCAGGTCGCTGGTTCCGAAACGGTCACCAATAAGCTCCCTTTTTCTCTTTGTTTTTGGTCTAACTGCTTCTTCCGCTTCTTCTCCTCCTTCCGACTTACGCCCATTTCCAGTTACAAGTTTCACGCACAACGGAGTGAGCAAATCTATCAGCTCAGTGAGCTGTCCAATCAACCTCCTGGTTTGCCCGGCTTCTTCTTGCCCTTCTGTATTCATACTGTTACCGAAACAGTACATGGAAAACACAGTCAATAGTTCACCTCGTACTTGACCAAGACCGTTCTCCCTCTCGGAGCTTCGGCGCAGGTGAGTTCGGCTCCTACATCGGCTTCAGAGCCATCTCTCTCGTTGCCGGGAAGGATTCTGGTCTCTTTGGAGCTGGAGCCTTCTCCGATATTGGGAAGAGGTGCCTTCGAGGTCATGAGGAGTGTGCTGGCATCTGAGTCAGCCTAACGGTCAGCCTCATTGGCTCCTCCCCCCATGGTGTCTGCTCCTGCCTCTGCCCCTCCTCCAGACCCCAAGCATGGGAAACAAGCGCTCCAGGGTACCCCATTGGGTGCATCTTCCTCTTCCGGGGCCTCCCCGTTCATTCAGAGGAGCCCCCTCAAAGAGGAAATGCAAGAGGAAGCATGTTGACTCCCCTGAGTCTGTCACTTTAGATACCGACTTGGAGGAGTTGGAAGGGTCCCTGAGATCCCCCTCCGAGGACATCTCTTTCTCAGACATCCTTGAGATTCTTAGGCAGAGGGGGAACCGGACTACCCTTAACCCTTCCGAGGATGAGTCGATATTCCTGGATGCGTTTGGATCCTGATCCTCCACCTCCTGGGTGTCTCCGCCTTTCGATATACTGATGTCTGTGGTGGCTCGAAAGGCGTGGTCAGCTCCAGACACAATGGAACCAACTCCCCGCAGGCCCACAAAATTTATTACTGCCCCACAAGACAAGCAATTTCTGACCAAGAGTGTTCCCGTTGATGCCATGGTGGTAGCAGCAGCCACAAAAAAGGAGTTGGCTGAAACTTATTCGTCTTTCCATCCCCCTAATAAGGAATCTAGGACGATGGACAGATATGGGAAGTGGATGTTTTCCTCAGCGACCTTCTCCATGAGGTCACTGAACTATTTGTGCCACTTTACCCACCTTTAAAGGGATCTCCTTAAAGAGCTAGGAGATACCCTTCAAGATCCATCAGCTGCGGGGGCCCAGGCTAAGGTTGCCTCCCAGCTGGCGACTCTTAATTCGGTAGTAAACTCCTCCATGTGGCTCATCTCTTATGCAGCCGATGGCGCGAGTAGGGCTGCAGGCACAGGCATGGCTTTGAGGAGGCACACTTGGATGCAGTTATGCAACTTTGCGGAACCCTTCAGGGTGTCTTTCACCAACACCCCCTTTGATGGTTCTGCTCTGTTTGGACCACAGGTGAAGGATACCCTTACCAGGTGTGAACAGGAAGGCAAGACTCTCTCTGCTGTGGGAGTCCGTTTTTCCACTCCTTCAAGACTGTATCCCAAGGGTCAGAAGAGTGGAAAAATGTGTATCCAGAAACCCCAGGGAGCCGTGCCTGACACACGTGGAGAGTTCCCCTCCAGGGGCAGAGGAGGGAACAACAATAGACGCCACCCTAGGGGCAGAGGGGGTCCACAAAATCAGGGTCAAAGAGAATCTTTCTCTGACAAGCCTTTCCAGCATCCCTGAAGTGCTGCCCAGCTGTCCACCTTCGGAGGCAGTCGGGGAAAGATTATCGCTGTACCCAAAAGCCTGGCAAAGTATAACATAAGACAAATGGGTACTGTCTATCATATCCAAAGGCTACAAAATCCCCTTCCTTCGCACTCCACACATTCCCAACAAATCCCTTCCAGATGTTCCACCCAATCTAAGGGATCAAGCAGTTCAAGAAATTTCAAAACTGCTAAGAAAAAGAGCCATCCAGTCAGTCCCAGCAGACCAGCAAGGATCCAGAATTTACTGAAGGTTCTTTTTGGTACCAAAAAAGACAGGGGACTGGAGACCCATTCTGGATCTCAGCAGACTAAACAGGTCTGTTCAAAGAACGAAGTTCCGGATGGTCACGCTACAGTCCATTTTACCCTTTCTGGGTCAGGACAATTGGATGTGCTCCATAGATCTTCAGGATGCATACTACCATATCAAAATGGACAGACGCTCCAGAAGATTCCTCCGCTTCCGTCTGGGAGCCAGTCATTATCAGTTCAGAGCTCTGCCCTTTGGTCTCACCAAAGCCCCCAGGGTGTTCATCAAATGTTTGGTAGTAGTTACCGCTCACCTGAGATGGCAAGGATTCCAGGTGTTTCCATATTTAGACGACTGGCTCCTTACTGCAACCACCAGGCATCACCTGCTGCGATCCAGTGACTACACCATCCAAACTTGCTCCAAACTAGGCATCACAATAAATTTCGAAAAGTCTGCATCATCGCCTTGTCAATCTATCACCTTTATAGGCACAAACTTAATTACAAAGGACATGACAGCGAGACTTCCAGTAGACAGAGTGTTCAACATTCGACGACATGTGCAGGTCTTATTAGGATGCAAAAAAATTCAGGCCATATTCGTCCTAAGAACATTGGGTCTCATGGCAGAGGCTATCATACTAGTCCCCCTCGCAAGTTTTCACATGAGGATTCTTCAGTGGATGCTGTTCACACAATGGTCCTTCCAGCAACTCCCAATGTCTCACATGATAATGATCACACAGTCATGCAAAAACCAACTTGTTTGGTGGATGGTTTCCCCATCATCACACCAGGGCAGACCATTTATTCTTCCTCCTCCAGTAGCTACGGTAACCACGGATGCCTCCCTGATTGGGTGAGGGGGGCATTTTCAGGGCAGAACAGTCCAAGGCACCTGGCAGCCTCACGAGTACCATCTGCATATCAACATCTTGGAGATGAGGGCCGTGCTTTTAGCGTTGCAAGCTCTTCAGAACTCTCTTCCCACCGGGACCATTGCAATTCAAACAGACAATATGTCAGTAGTATGGTACATCAACAAGCAGGGCGGAACCAAGTCCTACCCCTTATGTCGAGAAGCACTCAGACTTTGGAAGTGGGCGATCTCTTCCCAACGGTTTCTGATAGCAGCGCACATCCTTGGGAAGTCCAACGTTATAGCAGACAGGCTGAGCAGAGCAATTCTCATGCCTCACGAGTGGTCTCTCAATCAGACTGTGGAGGACAAAATCTTTCACAAATGGGGTCAGCCTTGCTGTGACCTTTTTGCCACCCCCTTCAACAGCAAGTGCGACAATTTCTTCTCTCTCCTCCCTCTTCCCAGACACTTTCCCAGAAATGCTCTAGTTCACGATTGGCCTCAGGGACTTCTTTATGCATTCCCTCCTTTTCCCCTGATTCCCAAACTAATACAGAAAGCTACCACTGTGGGATGCAAGATGATCCTCATTGCCCCTTACTGGCCTTGACAAATTTGGTTCCCGTTCCTGCATTATCACCTTCTGGAGCAGCCCTGGACCCTGGACCCACTTCTAGACCTCTTGATCCATCAGTCGGGCGGGCTGCACCAATCTCTTCAATCTCTCCAGGTCACTGCTTGGTTGCTCCACTTCTGACATTAACCAGGCTTCCAAACATCTCCCACTCGGTGCATGAAATGATCTTATCCTCACATAAGTCTACCACTAGAAAAACGTATGCTAGTAAGTGGAAACGTTTTTCCTTATTGGCAGAGACCAGGAATATAGATCCCTTTTCAGCCCCTGTGCACCATATGTTAGAATTTCTAGCGGAACTTTTTTGAGCTGGATCCTCTTCTGCCACGATTAGAGTTCACCTACCTGCAATTTCAAACTTTTATACGGGCCTAGCTGATACAAGCATCATGTCCCATAAGCTTTGTAAAGCCTTTCTTAAAGGGACCACTCTACTCAGGCCCCCAGTAAGAGATCTCCCGCCTCTGTGGGATCTGAATTTGATTTTAGCTTCCCTGATACTGCCCCCCTTTTGACCTGCAGCTTCTTGTTCTTTGAAGTTTCTTTCTTGGAAAACCCTTCTTCTGGTTGCAATTATGTCAGCTAGAAGAGTTTCTGAACTTCAGGCTCTGTGTTCGTCCTCCTTACCTAGTTTTTCACAATGATAGAGTTTCTCTTTGGACTAACCCTTCCTTTCTTCCAAAGGTTGCTTCTGATAATAATTTGAATCAGTCCATTGACCTACCAGTGTTTTTTCCAAATTATTCCAACAAAGCGGAATACAAATTACATCAGTTGGACGTTCATAGACAATTGTGCTTTTACTTGCATAGAACCAAGCAAATCAGAAAATCAGACCAGCTGTTCCTGTCCTATGCTGAGGGTAAACAAGGTATACCGGTGTTGAAAGTAACCTTATCTAGGTGGTTGACATCTATTATTACATTTATATATCAATTAAGGAATAAAGAGATTTCTGCTAAACCAAAAGGTCACTCCACTAGAGCTCTAGCTACTTCAGTGGCCTTTCAGGCAAGATTGCCAATGGAAACTATTTGTGCGGCAGCTGGCCAATCCTCATACCGTCATTTCACATTATAAGCTGGATGTGGCCTCCAGGAGCAGAGCTGATTTTGGTTCCACTGTTCTGAAGAGTCTGTTCCAATGAGCCACCCAGGATTGAGGTGCTAGGGATGCTGTCCCAACCAGCAAGAATGAAGGCGAGATAGACAACATAACATTAAGAAGTTATGTACCTACCATAACGTTCCATGTTAGTTGCCTTCTTCTCACCTTCTTTCTTGCGTCCCACCCTCCATCCCCCTATCCTAGTAGACCGAGAAGAGTTCCTTATATTTTTTTATCACTGGCTGAGTCTTCTCTGGCTATTACTTCTCACTATCAGTCTCTCCAGTAGGTTCATGCATCCTACTACAGTTTACTGTATTATTATTATTATAATTGTTATTATTATGTCTGTAGTTAGATTTACCAAACGAGATCTGGGTATCTAGCGCCAGGCATCATGGGATATGGGGGGCCCTCGAGCCAGTAAGCAGCTCTTGAGCTTTTGAAGATGGCCGAGTTGGAGCCAAGGATCGGCTCCGAACCCAACCAGCAAGAAAGAAGGCGAGAAGAAGACAACTAACATGGAACGTTATGGTAGGTACATAACTTCTTATTCTATTCTGCATTCATCTAAAAACTTTAACAGAGCAGTTTTTTCTCTTAGCATTCCCCTATCCCTTTCCCTTTGCTAATACCCTGATATCAATCCCTGATAGGGAAGGCAGTCTCTAGCCTACAGTCCAAATGTCTTCTTGGCCTCTTCCCATTCTATTACCTTTCCCTCTCTAATTATTTGCTTTGAATACTTTGGTTCCAATAAAATCCATCCCTCTCTTGCCTATTCTGTATACCCCTAATTGCAGTCATCCCTATCAGCAAAATCTCCTTTCTCCATTCGTGTATTGGCCTAGTTCTTAGAATACTTTGTGCTACTTTATGAATGTAATATACTGTATGACTATTGTTATTCTCCCTAAGGATCTGCATCCAAAATCCCACTCTGTCCTTATTTCCAGCATATAGTAGTTTTGGTAGAAGGAGAGGTTGAGCTGTTTATAGTGGGGTCTAAGAAGTTAGGTAAGGTTTGATTTTATACAGAATTCCAAATTTCTGATTTGTTTTGGCTATCATTGAGTTGACATAAGGGTCATTCATGAGTTGTTGCCCTAAAATACCTCTCAGTTTTGTCTGGCTAACATGTTCATTTTTTCTAACAGTTGTCTGTGATTGGTTCTGCTGAGGTGATTTTGGAGTGAAAAGCAAACATTTTGTTTTAGGATCCAGAAAAACTTATAATTCTAAAATCCGGTCTTCTAATATGGACAAAGTAATTTAGTTAGTTCTTGTAGCTGTGTGAGAGAGCTGGAGATGTATATTGGTGAGAAGTCATCAGTATACTGCACTACAGCTCCATGGTTTACTGCTTTATGCACATCATTAATAAAGATATTGAATAGTATTGGGCAGAGGATGGATTCCTGGGGAACACCTATGGCTGTTGGAGCAAACTTTGAGTAGGAATCTTTCCATTTTATTTCTTGGGACCTGTCTGATAGGTAGCTTTTAATTCATTGAAGCATAGGATGATAGAATGTACAAGACAACTGAGTCTTGCAGTCATTTACACTTTCCTATTTCCCACCCTTCTCTCCAAGAGGGCTAGGTTGATCAAGCCAGGTGTGAATTTGTGAGTACCCATCTAATCATCCAGGTCTTGTTTGAAGGAAGATCATATATCACACTGCATAATTTTACTGGGAATGTGTTCAAGAGGTGGGGAGGCTTTGTATGGTTACCCTATCTTTGCAGGATGTCCTGTTTATCTGTTGGTGAAGATTTAGATCCCTGGTTCTGGTATTGTGGGGCACTTCGATTTATGGAGGTAAACGGATCCAGGACCACCAAATCCCTAATGGCATGGAAGTCAATGCATAGATCACTCCTCAGGAGTCTATAAGATACTGAATTAAGGGACAATGCTTCCACTCTGTCCTGGTAGGTCAGGTTTTTAGGCCTGCAATCTTCTTAGTAAAGAAATCATGGGGTCTTCCTAATTGTTTATGTTTAGTGAGCTACATCCTGAAGGGACATTGTACCCAATAATTTGCCTAGTCAATGCTGAATATAAGAAAACAAAGGTCTTTTTACATCTGCATGATATTTCTTTAGCAATACATTGTGCTGTGTAGGACTTTCTGACTGCTGCTGTACATGATGATCAGAGAAGAGGGGAACTATCAACCCGTGTTCCAAGGTCCCTAACAACAGCTTCATTTTGAAGTCAGGTATTGTCTACTCTATATAGTGGAGGAGGGGCTGTCTACCTAATGTGACAATATTGTACTTTTTTGCATTTAATTTTAGCCCATTTTCAGTGCACTAGGTATGTATGAATGTAAGTTCTTCTTGAAGCCTTTCAGCATCTGAGGGGGGACTTGACAGTGATTTCCAGTTTGCAGTCATCTGCAAACTTAGCCAGAGGTCTAAAGATCTTAAATATCAAATAGGAAGGGTCCCAGCACTGAGGCCTGTGGGAACCACTAATCACCTTCATACTCTCTGAAAATGCACCTGTTACCCACATTGTGTGCGTTCTGTCTTTTAGCCAGTTGGTTACCCATCTCACCGCAAATGAATCTATTTTTTATAGTGTAAAGCTTGCTAACTATGCTAGCATGGAGGATGGGGTCAAATGCCTTGGCAAGATCAAGGTAAACTAATGGATAGTATGAATGCTGTCAACAGCCTGCATTACTTTGTCAAAGACAGATTAATTATACAGATTCTACCCTTGACAAAGCCAAACTGCATGGAGTGTAATTCAGTGAAAGTTTTGATATCAGCTTATTAGACGAGTTTTACAAATGAGACTAGCCATCCTGATGGGCCTATAATTCTCAGGATCATTGGTAGGGCCAGCATTGTGGAATGGCATTACCGGATTCCGGCGTGTAGCTCGCGACACATTTGCCTGCGAGCTACATCGCCGAAACCAAACGGCTGCATCAGCACTTTGCCGTAGTGCAAAGTGCCTGAACAGCATAGCCGCTGCAACTATAATCTATGGACGAGCAGCTGCAGCCGTACGGGCTGTGTAACGCATTCCTTCTTCTCGTGCAAGGAATGCATTTATTTAATTATTTATTTATTGTGATGTTAGACTGACATCACAATAAATAAATAATTAAATAAATGCATTCCTTGCATGAGAAGGAATGCGTTACACAGCCCGTACGGCTGCAGCTGCTCGTCCATAGATTATAGTTGCAGCGGCTGTACTTTTCAGGCACTTTGCACTACGGCAAAGTGCTGATGCAGCTGTTTGGTTTCGGCAATGTAGCTCGCAGGCAAATGTCTCGCGAGCTACACGCCGGAATCCGGCATTACCATTGCTTTGTGCCAGACCTCAGGGATAAAGTGTGTGACTAAGCTCAGGTTAAACAATTTATGGATTGGCTCTGCCAGGGCTTGTTTAGTACTGCTTATTAAGCAGCCAGGAATATTCTCAGGTCCCATGGAGGAAAGTAATTTTGTCTTGGATGGTACCTTCACCACATTTTCTTTAGTGATAATAGGGGTTTGAGGAATTCAGGGATATGACTGTCTCTGAGGTAAAGTTTGCATTGAACTTGTATGCTAGCATGTTGACAATGTCTACTGGGTCAGAAAAAGTGATGGCATTTTGATTGAGTTTAGAGCAATGTTTGGTGTTGTTTTATAATTTTAATTTTTAGCTTTACAAGTCCATATGAGGTTATCAGACTGCACACTATTACAAGCTCAGCCAACATCCAGAGATCAGAATCAAACCCTGTACCTTATCTTTGTAAGGTAGAGACCTTAACTATTATACTAATCCATTAACTATTATGCCAATCCATCCCCCTAAAAAATAGGTTTATGGGTCAGGTTAGTATTAGACTGCCCTTCTGAGTCGAGCTAATTAGTCCATTTAAGAATCAAACCCTGCACTTTGTGTTTGTAAGGAAATACCTTAACCATTATGACAATCTCCATTATGCCCTTCATGTTTTATCCCGCATTGTGCTTAAGTTCATGAGCAGCTTTAGTAGGTCTAATAGTATTTTTCAAGTCTTTAGCAATATTTGTAATAGAGTTGACCATGTCTAGTTTAGTCATCCTTTTAAGTAATTGGTTGTGAGAGTCTGTGTCAAAGGCTTGTGAGAGCTCAAAAAATAGCTGCAGTTATTTATTGAGAGTTCAGGTGTATGCCTGTGTGATGTGTGTGTGCATCTGTGGTTTGTGTTTAGGAAAGATTGGACAGCTCTGCCTTTATTTACTGTATCAAGGATTAAAGCCACGTTTTTTTTTTTTTTTGTATTTTTTTTTTTGACAGATAGGTATGTTTGGTTAGATATTGGAGAAGTTCTGTGTTAATACATTTTCCACAATTTTTGAAAAAGGGGTAAAATTCCTACTGGTCTGTAGTTTAATAAGCTATTGTCTGGCCCTCCTTTCTGACTGTGAATGATCTATGATTGTTTCCAGAGTTTAGGGACATATTGTTCGATTATTGAACAGTTGATCAGGATAGCTACAGGATAAGCTACTGAGTCGGCTGCACAATTTAAATATTCATGTGGTGAAGTGTTGGGTGCTAGAGATGCAGGTTTTAATTTTTTTAGGAACTTTTATTTTATTTGATCTGATGTTGTCAATTTTCATTTTACCCTCAACATATGGTTTATTTCCAAGCCTTATAACTGATGTGGCCATTACTACAGCTCACAAAATCCAAAAACTCTCAAGCATAACCCATACCCACAATGCTCCTCTCCTATTTACATCAGAGACTTAGGGACACAGGTGGACAGTGATCTCACCTTTGATAACTACATTGCCACAATAGTTAGGAAATCCTTCTGTGTGGCACACCTCATCACTAAGGGCTATTCATCAAGAAAAAAGGAGGTCATTGTCCCACTGTACTCATCCCTCATTAGACCCATTATAGAATACAATGCCCTATTTGGTATGTACCTCTCAAGACATCTGCAACAACTGGAAAGGCCGCAGAAATACCTCACTAAATAAATCACAGGCCTAAAGCAGATGCCCTATGCTGACCATCTAAAAAAACTCCACCTATATTCTGTCGCATATCTACTCAGAGGCGATCTCTGCTTAACATACAAGGCCATGTCAAACCCAGAGCTGTTGGACATGCTTCTTCTTCTTCTTCTTCTTTCATTTTTTCCCGGTTAGGGGTCGCCACAGCGGATCACCTGTTTCCATTTCTTCCTGTCCTCTGCATCTTACACTTAAAGAAATCCCAATCCCTCAGAGACACACACACACCAAGGATCTAAACCATGTCATCTCAATGAGCAAAACTTGCTGGAGGGATATGTTCCTGACCCAGCGACTCCCCAGACTCTGGAATAGACTGTCCATACATGTCAAGCAGAGCATCTCTTTGGCCCTCTTCAAAAGGAACCTTGATGATTGGATGGGAGATAAGAAATTCACCTCACGTCAGTTGCCCTGCTAGATAGGGGTCCAGGGAAGCAAATACTGTGGTAAGAAATAGCCAGGGAATTGTTATGGCTAGGCTTGTATAGGCCCTAGGGCCGATAGCCTAGTACCAACCTATGAACCTATAATCTCATTTGCCATGCTTCGTGACAGACGTGTTTGCCATTGCTGTCGAGCTAAGTGTTGCTTTATCGATATATTTACAAATTTTGAAAGAGCTTTTCTACTTCTTTACTTGCTTATTAGTCATTAACTCACCTACTACTTTCTAACCATTTTAAAATTGTCCCCTCCTTCTCTTTCCATACACCTCGGCGTATTCTGAACTATCATTGTTGACGGTTTTTCTTTCTTCAGTACACCTCGGTATATTCTCATCTATCATTGTTGATTGTTTTTTTTTTCCTGTTGCTTTCTCTTACTGTTAAAAAAAAATCTTATTTCTTTCTGTAGTGAGTGTTACTGTTTGCGAGGGTTTTCTACCTGTGTGCATGTGTGGGTTGTACAGTGAGCCTGTTGATGACAATTGTTAACAAACTTTGAAAACTTCATAATAGCTGATAAAACTAAAGTCTCTGGATTCAAAAGATGCTAGAAATGTGGGCACAAAATTCCGATGTCAGACGCTTATTTGCTGTCTGTCTTTTGCCTGGGCCCTGCTCATCTTCACGAAGACTGCTCTATATGTCATAGTTTCAGTCATATGGCACTAGTGGAAAGGTGTAACAAACTTATTTTGAAGGGTATGCTTCCATCAGCCTTCAGCGAGGTCTTAATCTGGTGCTGAGAAAGGCAAGAGTAAGACCGATATGTCTTTCCCTTCTTCCTCATCTTCTTCTTCTTCTTCCAAAGCTTTGGAGAAAACAAAAATGAGAAGCCTATCGGTGCCTTCTACTTTGTCGGCATCCTCAAAAAGGGCTAAGTCTTCAGTTCCTTTGGAACTCTTGGAACTAACCAACTCCACTACAAATTTTGGTCCAAAAGGGACCTATGGAACCAAGTTTATCGTAACAGACAAGGTCTAAAGCATCTAGCATTTTGGTGCAGGAGCATTTGAAATATTCAACACCAAAACTATTGGTGCAGACATCTCCTTTGTTGCCGACTATTTTGACACCAAGTAAACAATTTGAAGAGTCATCCATTATGGATCTTCCAAGAACCTCATATTCATCCTCTATTGACCCCTTTGCAGGAAGGCTGCCTTTGCCTTTTCTGGAAAGGCCAAAATCACCCTCCACCCTTTCTGTCTGTTCCATGAAGAGCTTAACTGAGGGTGATGTGGAGAGGCTGGTGAATAAGATACTCTGGGCAATAGGATTGTCAGGTACTGCTTTGGCTCCAGCCTCTTCAGGTATGGGAGCCTAACCTTCTGCTACCTCTCTGATTTTTCCTCCTGTGACTTTATCTGAAGCATTAGAGTTCTCGGCTCCAAGCTCCCCAGCACTAACTGCATCAGTTCTGGAGATATCCCTATCTTTGGAACCAGTTCTTGCTCGTATGTCTTCTTTCCAATCAGATTCGGAAACCTCACAGAGCCAAGTCCGTGCTGCCTGCTCTGGGGGGCATGAGACAACTCCTATTTTTTTGAGCCATCTCTGCCCGTTGGAGCTTCGGCACGGATCACTCGGCTCCAGCTTTGATTTCAGAAGCTGTCTCTTTGGAGGGGGAGTGACTATGGTTCCGAGGCAGTGTTCTCAGTTCCAGTTTCTTTTCCCTCTATGGAGGATCCAGCTTTCAAGGCAATGGAGAGAGCCCTGACTGACAAAGTCAGACAGTTGGCTCCTTCCACTTCAGAGCTGGAGTCCCTTTCCTCCTCGCACCCAGATATTCAACCTGCACTCACAATGGGCCAGTGAGTGCCAAGACCACAGGAGTCTCAGATAGCAGTTCTGTCCTCTTCTGATACCTTCTCAGATCACTCCACTGAGGAGGTCCCTTTGAAGAGAAAGTGCAAGAGGAAACACTTGGATTCTCCAGAAGAATCAATCACTGAAGACACCAACTTCGATGAAGGAGAGGGATCCCCAAGGTCACCCCCTGATGATGTCTCCTTTGGAGACATCCTGGAAATATTTCAATAGAGGGGTGACTGGAAGTCCTAAAACCCCTCTTCTGAGGAGTTAGTGTACCTGCAGGCCTTCAGCACTCGACCCTATACCTCTTGGGTGACTCCACCCACTGACAAGCTCATTCAGTTGATCTCTCAGTGGTTGTGGAAGGCCCTTGATACCATTGAACCTATCCCCGGCAGACCTGACAACATTCTGTCCCTCCCTGAAAACAAACAGTTCTGGGCCATAGGGTTAACTGTTGATGCCATGGTCATGGCAGCAGCCACAAAGAAGGAACCGTCCAAAGAGAGATCCTCTATCCATCCACCCAACAGAGAGTCTTAGGCAATGTATAGATTTTGGAAGCGGGTCTATGCATTATCGACCTTTGCCTTATGGTCTTTGAATTTCTTGGCACATTTTACCAAAATTCAGAGGGATCTGGTCAAGGAGTTGTCAGATACCCTTACAGGATTTGTTTCTGAGGATGTCCAAGAAAAGGTGGCCTACCAGTTGGCTACTGTGGAGTCTGTGTCAAATTCTTCAAGGAAACTCATCGCTCATGCAGCCAAAGGGGCCACCAGAGCGGCAGGTTCAGGTGTTGCCATTAGGGGACATGCCTGTATGTATCTATGAGACCTTGCAGAGCTATTTAAGTCTTCATTCATCAATGCATCCTTTGATGGATCATCTTTTTGGCCCAAAAGTTAGAGAAACGTTATCCAGGTGTGAGAAGGATGGAAAGAGTCTTTCTGCTGTGGGCAAATGTTCTTCCACTCCTAAATGATCTTTCTCTAGAAATCAGAGAAGCAGTGGGAAAATGTGGTCCAAGAAATCCCAAGGGCATTTTTATGGACATGTGTGGGGGGAGTTCCCCCAGGGGCAGAGGGGGAACTATAATGGAAGACACTGCCCATGTAGCAGAGGAGGCCCACAAAACTAGGGATTCAGGGATTCTTTCTCTGTTAAATCCTACCAGCTCTCCTTAAAGGGGGCCTGATTGTCTTCCTCTGGAGGCAGTTGGGGGATGATTATCCCTTCACCTAAATGCCTGGCTACAAATAACATTAGATGCTTGGGTGCACAGGATTATATCCAGAGGCTATATAATTCCCTTTTCCCTTCCTTCTCCCTTATGCAAGACAATTACTGATGTTCCACCCAGTCAGAGGGAGCAAGCAGTTCTAGAACTCCGAAAACTATTTGAAAAAAAGTGTCATCCAAGAAGTCTTACCAGACTAGATAGAGTCTCGAATTTACTCAAGATTCTTTTTACTGTCAAAAAAGACAGGGGAATGGAGACCAATTTTGGATCTAAGTGTATTGAACAAATTAGTTCAACAGACCAAATTCCAGATGGTCACAATACAGTCCATTCTTCCATTTTTGGAAAAAGATGATTGGATGTGCTCAATAGATCTTCAGGATGCATATTAGCATATAAAAATGGACAATTGATTCAGAAGTTTCCTCTGTTTCTGGCGGGGAGCCAGTCACTATCAGTTCAGAGTTCTGCCCTTTGGTCTCACCACAGCCCCCAGGGTGTACACAAAGGCATGGCAGTAGTAGCTACTCACTTGAAACTGCAGGGATTCTGAGTGTTTCCGTATCTAGACAACTGGCTCATTACCCGTCCAACCAGGCATTAATTGAAATAAGCAAGAGACCATGTACTTCACATTTGTTCTTATCTGGGAATAACTGTAAATTACGAAAAATCAAAACTGACCCCAAAGCAGAATTTAGAGTTCATAGGAGCCTTACTAAATACTCAAACTTCCATAGCATCTCTTACCCCTGTGAGATTACAGAGAAACAGAGTTCCAGTGCAAAAAGTAGTCAACAACAAAAAAGTAACCACTCATCTAGTCCTTCAAGCACTGGGCTCCTTGGCTGCATCTATAATTCTGGTTGCCTTGACAGGATATCACTTGAGGATACTTCAATGGTTGCTAGCATCTCACTGGTCAATGATACACCAAGCCATGTCGGACCTGATTTTGATCACCAATCACTGCAGAGAAGATTTAGCTTGGTGAATGCATTCCAAAGACGTTCTTCTAGGCCACTCCTTTGTCCCATCACACCCCCAAGCCATAAAGACCACAGACACCTCCCAGATGGGGTAGGGGCATTATCTGGGCAAGACTGTTCAAGGCACTTAGTCTCCTACAGAAGCCAACTTGCATATCAACATACTAGAGCTAAGGGCAGTGCTTTTAGTGTTGCAAGCCTTTCAGACTACTCTTCCTTTGGGAACAATTGAGATTCAAATGGACAATATGTTAGTGGTTTGGTACATCAACAAACAGGCAGGAACTAAATCCTATCCCCTTTGTTGAGAAGCTCTCAGAGTGTGGCACTGGCAATCTATACATACCACTTTTTGATAGCAATACACATTCCAGGGAGTTGCAGTGTGATAGCAGGCAAACTAAGTAGATGTATTCTCCTGCCTCATGAGTAGTCTCTCAGTCCAAATGTGACAGAAAGGATTTTCCATCAATGGGGCCAGCCTTGCTGTGACCTTTTTGCCTCTCCCCTAAACAACACGTGCAGCAACTACTTTCCTCTGATCCCCCCCCCCCTTCAGGGGAGTTACTGAGAGATGCTGTTCTCCACATTTGGCCCTCTGGTCTGCTGTATGCCTTTCCCCCAATTCCTGTAACCCAGAAATTCATACAGAAAGCAATCAGGCTGAAGAGTAAAGTAATCCTCATTGCACCTTATTGGCCTTGATAGATATGGTTCCCCTTTCTTTGGCCTTATCTGATCCTTGGATTCTGGACCTGGCTCCAGAACTTCTATCCCATCCAAGGGATTAATCCATCTGAACATTGTGAACCTCAACCTGACAGCTTGGTTTCTCCAGTTTTGTTAATAGCTAGGCTTCCCTCACTTTCCTCCCCAGTATGTCATGTTCTCTTAGCCTCTCATAAGCCAGTTACCCGTAAACTCTATGCTAGTAAATGGAGGAGGTTTACCTTTTGGGCTTGTGATAACAATGTTGATCCTTTTTCAGCGCCAATCGATAAAATCCTAGAGTTTTTAGCTTCACTTTTTAAAGCAGGAACTTTCCATTCTGCCATAAAAATTCAATTAGATGCTATTTCTAATTTCCATAATGGTTTTAAAGAATCCTCTTTGGCTTCTCATAAGCTTTGCAAGGCCTTCTTAAAAGGAATACTCTTGCTAAAACCCCCTTGCAAAGATCCTACCCCACCTTGGGATCTCAACTTAGTGCTGCAAGTCATTGTTCAACCTCCCTTTGAACCATCAGCTGAATGTGATCTGAAGTTTTCAACCTGGAAAACTATATTTCTAGTGGCAATAACGTCTGCCAGAAGAATTTCAGAAATACAAGCATTATCATGTAAACCTCCTTATCTGATTTTCCACAAGAGATAGAGTTTTTCTAAGAATCAATCCTTCCTTTTTACCTAAGGTAGTGTCAGAGACCAACACTGCTCAGATTATTAATTTCCAGTATTTCTTCCCAACTTTGCTAACAAAGTTGAATACCATTTACAATTATTAGATGTTCACAGACAAATACGTTTCTATCTACACAAACTAAGGATTTGAGAAAATCTGACCAGCTATTTGTGTCATTTTCATCTACAACACTTGGCCAGCCAGTGAGCAAAGTGACACTAGCCAGCTGGCTCAAAGAATGTATTTCTTTCATCTATAACAAAAAGAAAATTAGTTTGACTAGGCCTTTAAAGGCACAGTCTACAAGAGCTGTAGCTAGTTCAGCAGTTTTTCAGTCTAGGGTTTCTATGGTGATATTTGTGCAGCACCAACTTGGGCTTCTCCTCATACCTTTATTACCAATTACATATTGGATCTGGTCTCCAGGGGAAGAAAATAATTTGGTTCTGTGGTGTTCAGGAATATCCTTCCTTGAGGTCTCCCAAGGTCTAAGGTAACTTGGGACTTTGTCCCATATGTCAAGGATAAAATGAAAATTGATAACATCAGATAAAGAAGTCATGTACTCACCATAAAATTCAATCCATATTGTCCATTTTCATTTATCCTTGACTCCCCTTCCTCCTTCCCCCTGCCCTTGAAGTTTTTGATGGAATAGATAATGGACATATATTACTTATTGTTATTCTTATATAGTTCCAGATATGGTCTCTATGAAGGTTTTTGGAGTTTTTAATTCTGTGTGCTTTTAACAAACTTGATCTGAGGTAAATAGGAAAGGAGCATTGTGGGTAAGGGTTACGCTCAAGAGTTTTTGGCTTTTGCAAGCTGTAGTAATAGCTGAGTTGGTTCCCAGGCTCAGAACCCAACCCATATGCCAAGGATAAATGAAAATGGACAACACAGATGGAATGTTATGGTGAGTACATAACTTCTTCTTAGTGGGTACTAGTTCTGTTTTAAAGTGTCTTGCAGCTACTGTAGAACAGTTGTCTTTGTTGGTATTTGGTTGTTGTACAACAACATTACTGCTTATATAAAAGTGCAAGTTCATGTTACAGGTAATTGTTTGACTCATTTTCTTCTGGATTTCCTTGTGGTTTTCAGGGGTTATTAGTTTATTAATGTTATTCCAAATGGTTTGGAGGTTATAGCATTTGTTGTTTGTGGCAGTAGTGTTTTTTCTTTGAGACCAGTATCAGCTTTAGCTTTGTTTTTTAATGTTGTATAGGTCTGGTAAGCTGTTGTAGTCTATTAACTTTACCAGTTTTTTGAAGCTTTACCCATTTGTACCATTATTTGCTTAGTTTCTTAAGTTAGTCAGGGGGTTGGTATTGATTTTAATTTACTTTTATATAATGGAGCTAATGAATTTACTATATGTAAGAAGACTTTATTAAAGTAAATTATGCCGTCAACAAGTGGTACATGTTCTAGTGGTTCCAGTAGCATAGGAGTAATATTGAATTGAAGGTGTCCTTTGAGAAAATTTTCTTTGATTTTATCCATCAGTAGATGTTCTGTTTTGGTGTTTTATCCCATAATATGTAATATGTCTGTAATATATAAGTTGTTTCCAGCTCCCTAATAGGAAAACTGATGTTTTGGAAACTGCTGCAGGCATTGACAATTTTATGAAGGAGCATGCTCCCAATGATTTTTTTCTTTTTCAGACCAGTCAGGGGGCATGTGTTCTTCATTATATAGACAGTTCTCCAACCACTGAAGACTTACCGAGCTGCTGCTGTCTGGAAGCACTCTGCTGATATTTGTTTCTCTCTCTCTCTCTCTCTATGTGGTAGGACATCTCACTTGATATATTGATAAGAGAGAAATGTAGATGCTGTTGTATTCTTTTTTGTCTCTGTCAGTCCTCAGTCTTTTCTAATGTCCCTCCTCAGCTAAACAAATGAAATAACTCATTGGTCACCATATTAATAAAAAAATAATGAAACAAACAACAACAAATAAAATATGGTAAAAAAACAGTCACAGGAATTCAAGTTTGTAAAAACACACCCATAGCATATTATGTTGAGTGCTTTTATCTTTATTCAAATAGACTTCATCATAACCTAATACTAATAGAAATTCATAAACGTTTTAAACCTCTGTTAAAAGTAACATGATCATCCTTAAATTCATAATATCAACTACAAAGCATAAGCTAAAAATCAACTTTACCATATTTTTCAAAAATAATTTTGTTAAATATTTTCTTATCAGCTGTATGTTTGTGCACCATTTAAATTCTTAATTGAATTCATAAAATCATCGTTCTATGTTTAAGTGCACTAGCAATATTTACATTGTCATTTAAACCTGGCCCGATGCATTCATTAGGTAACAGTTCCCACTTTAATTCAAGTCTTTCTAATCGCTTCTTCTTAAACTCACATACACTTTTTCTAAAACTATAAACAAAAAACCTCCATGCTCTGCATATTCCTGTAAGTGCCTAAAAAAGGCATAATTACCATCTCTGGTTTTAATACTATATTGGTGTCGTTAGATACATGTTCTAAGGCATTTCTGTCTGTTTTTCTTTGTAAAATGCCATACAGGACCTACAACATGCTAAATAAACAACCTGTTTAGATCCACAATTAAAATACCAGTCTTTTTTAAGGATCCTTTTCAATATGCCTGAGTTACTCACCATTTTCTTGTTAATTAATAGGCATTCTCTGTTTGTAATTTAGGTCTCCCGAACAAATTCTTCAAATTGGTATCCTTGTGTTTAAAAGTAGAGTACCTAGCTGGGGTCTACTTCATAACACTGAAATTTCATAACGTTGAATTTTATAACACTGAGACCATAACATCGAAAACTGAAAACACTGAAAACTGAAAACCCAAAACATTGAAAACTCAGAACATTGAAAGTGTGCTTCGTAACATTGAAAACTACATTGCACAAGTAAATAATATGACCTCTACCTACAACAGCACCTAACCAACAAACAGACTTTCTACTACATTTCTGCAGGGGGGGCAAGCCCCCTTGCACCCCCTATGGGGGGCTCTGCCCCCCCCACCCCCCCGTAATTTAAATATACCAACTGCAAGATTGCACTACAGTGGAAAAAAGTTAATTTCCTAACCTCAGTGTATGGTGATTGTGATACAGTGAGGTTAGGAAATTAACTTTTTTCCTCTGTAGTGCAATCTTGGAGTTGCTATATTTAATTTACAGGGGGGTGTGGGGGGCAGAGCACCCCACATGGGGTGCAGGGGGGCTTGCCCCCTGCAGAAACATAGAAAGTGTGTTTGTTAGTTAGATTTTGTTATAGGTGGAAAGGATGTTATTTACAAATGGGTTGTATTTTTCAATGTTATGAAGCACACTTTCAATGTTCTGAATTTTCAGTGTTTTGGGTTTTCATTGTTTTGGGATTTAGATGTTTTGGTCTCAGTGTTATGAAATTCAGCGTTATGAAATGTCAGTGTTATGAAGTAGACCTCCTAGCTGTCACTTCTTCATTTAAATTAAATATAAAAAAGTTCCTTTTTTATTATTTTAATTTTACAAAAGGGATAACCATAGTTGTTCTTTCAAAAGACTTGCTACTGAAGATTCTCACATTTGCAACCTTTACATTAGTGTGTTGACCTTCTAATGAGTTATCTTGTCCAAACCCCTGAAAAAACTTCATGGCATCCATGTAGATGGGAGCTGAAAGTTCGACTGCTGAATCCTACACTAAGGCACTTTACAAGCACATCCACTTGTGCATGAATTGTGCCATCTCAAATAGAACCAAGACTCTCTCCTTCAAAAAAAGGAAGCCAATCTGGTGGTCCCCTGCCATAAGCAAACTATACAACAGAAGGAAGAAACTGTTGCAGAAAAGAGGAAAATCCCAGGATGCAAAATATTCCCTTACCAGCCTCAGCAAGAAGCTAAGATCCCTCATAAAATCCTCCAAAGCTAGTTACGAAAATAAAATTGCCAAAGATTCCAAAGAGAACCACAAGGCATTCTATAGTTATGCCAAGAATCTAAATGGCAATGCTCAGATCTGCTCTGAGCTACAACAGAATGACATTAAATATACTGATCCCAAGGATATTGCCAGCATCCTGGCAGATTGATTTAGTGCCAACTTCACCCCCCTCTCACCCCCTAAAGGGCCCATCTCAATACCAAAAGATTGCCAAATTCCAGTAATCACTGCCACAGAGGTAGAAACCGCAGTCTCCAAAGCTAAGAATACAGCATCCATGGGACCAGATGACATCCCGGGCTGTGTACTACATGAACTACAAAATGAACTGGCACCTCACCTAAGTGTCATGTTTAATCATAGCCTCACCTCAGGCTTCATGCCCACTGAGTGGTGCACAGCTACAGTTATCCCACTCCACAAGGGGGGGGAATCTACCTTGGATCCCGGGAACTACCGTCCCATCAGTCTGATGAGCCTGATCTGCAAGGGCATGGAACGCATTATCATGGAAGTTATAAACAAAGACATTGGTAACCTTCAAACACTGGATCCCACCCAGTTTGGGCTCGTGAAGGGCCGATCTTGTCTCCTGAACTTGATTGATTTCTTCAAATCAGTGTCCAGAGCTGTGGATGAGGGTAAGGCAGTCCAAACAACCTATCTGGACCTCGCCAAGGCCTTCAACACCATCCCCCACTCTGGAATCATAGATAAACTTACTAAGCCGGGCATAAATCCCTACATCACTTGATGGGATTGCCAACTGGCTTACTGACACAATGCAGAGTGTAAAAGTAGCCAACTCCAAACCAGCTCCAGGCAAGTGACAAGTGGAGTACCTAAGGGTTCTGACCTGGGAATGCTCTTGTTTGGCATCTACTTCTATGAAGTACAGGCCAACACTAAGGGACTCTGGCTAACAAAGTTAGCAGATGACTGCAAACTGGGAGCCATTATTGAATCCCCAAATGATGTGGATATTCTACAAAAGGGCCTTACAGAAACAGATGTTTGGTGCCAGAGCCATGGGCTCAAGCTTAATGCCAAGAAATGTATAGTTATCCCCTTTGGGAAAAAACATATACCCATGAATTACCACATAGGTGGCAGTACACTAAACACCGAAAGTGTGATGAGAGACTTAGGGACACAGGTGGACAGTGGTCTCACCTTCAATAACCACATCACCACAACAGTCAGGAAATCCTTCTATGTGGCACAACTCATCACTAAGGGCTTTTCATCCAGAAAAAAGGAGGTCATTGTCCCACTGTGCTCATCCCTCATTAGACCCATTATAGAGTACAACGCCCCATTTGGTATGTACCTCACAAGACATCTGAAACAACTGGAAAGGCCGCAGTAATACCTCACTAAAAGAATCACAGGCCTAAAGCAGATGCCCTATGCTGACCGTCTAAAAGAACTCCAGCTATACTCTGTGGCATATCATCTACTCAGAGGTGATCTCTGCTTAGCATACAAGGCCATGTCAAACCCTGAGATGTTGGACATACTACACTTAAAGAAATCCCAATCCCTCAGAGCCACATGCTCCAGGGATCTAAACCTTGTCATCACAATGAACAAAACATGCTGGAGGGATAGGTTCCTGACCCAGAGACTCCCCATACCCTGGAATAGACTGCCCATACATGTTAAGCAGAGTGCCTCCTTGGCCCTCTTCAAAAGGAACCTTGATAATTGGATGGAAGATAGGAAATTCACCCCGGGGATCATGTCAGTCACCCTGCTAGACAGGGGTCCAGGGAAGTAAATATTGTGGGAAGAAATATCCAGGGAATTGTTTGGCTAGGCTTGTATAGGCCCTAGGGCCGATAGCCCAGTACCAACCTATGAACCTATGAATCTATAAAATATGTCCTGTTATTTATGACCTCTTTGACTGTTTCTGTGACCAAATCCAAGGGGTAACCCTCTAAAGAAGCAGTGTCTTCAGTACTAATAGTTCTTCCATAAAAAAAAAAAAATCTCATCTGATGTCATTCTAGAAACCCTCACCATCTGGCCTTTCACTAAATTTTTCTTTTCAAAAAATGCATGACAGTTTTATAGTGTAAATAACTATTGCTGTATGTAGGTTTACAGTACAATCTGGATCCAAAACAGTTATTAGTTGGGTCTTTATAAATATATACATCCAAAACAATTAATGGCAGTATTCAAAAAAACTATGTATAAAAAATGTGTAGTGGCATTAATGTGTAAGATAAACTCTTGTAGTTATTATTCTGTCCCAACCCAGATTAAAAAATATCACCCAAAAATCTCCTATACATAGCAAATTTGGAATTGTATTCAGAAGTAAAAATAAAATTCCTTTCCCACCAACATAGCACAATGATAAAAAATGGGGACACATGCCGCCCCCATTGCAGCTCCACTTATTTGTTAAAAATATTCCACCTCAGAGAATGTATATTTGTTATTTAAAGCAATCTCCATAAATTGTTCCAGTACTGATGTCACTAAACCATTGTAGACAAATTCCTGAGGAATCACCAAAAAAGGTTTTTAATATCTATAGTCATTCAAAATACATCAGCATAAAAATGAATCTTACCTAATACTTCCAAAAGTGCCAGGGATCTTTCAACAAATATTGCACTGATGAATAAAGATTTTTAAGTTTGAAATCACTAACAATGGTTCCATTGTGGAGCCTGCATCCACTACTGTAGGTCAATAAGTTCAAGTGGATCTTTGGTATTTCAAAACTAGCTGGTATAATTGGCTTTTCTACTCCTAACACTCTGCATTCATCATTTGTTAAAATATTACCAATATGCAAATTATTAATGACCAAATCAATAACTTTGTATGCTACTTGAAGTTTATTTAAATACACCTGCGTATATTGTTCATCATCCATCAAGAGTTCCATTATCCTGGTCAAATAATCAACCCAATTCTCCCCATCAAAAAGCTGCAGCAAACCTGCTGGCACAGGACATATTAATAGAGTCATCCAAGAGGACCTGTCAGACCAGAAAAGGTGCAGTTTTTGCTCAGTTTTATTTATTTCTTTATTTGACATTTGTTGACTGGGAAAACCCGACTGGGTCAGGAACCCATTTTCAGTGGAGGCCTGAGGAGAAAAGCTTCACAAATTAGAAAAACATTTTACAAAACAAAAAACATTATACAATAGTGAAAACATTTTTACAGCATGAATAACATTTTACAAAGAATATGGAGTGATTATTAAAATTTCTATTGAGGTGCAGTTTACATATTATGGGTTATGTTGATAAAAGGTAGTTTACAATTGTTACAGCAGTAAGCATTGCTATGACAAAATAAAGGGATAAAGGTTAAATACAGTTGGTTTATATAGTTACAATCTTTGTAGGTACGATAATAGAATGCAGATTATAATGGAAGCTTATACAGTTAAGAATGGTATCTACATGGGTTTTTATGTAGACTGCAGGTAGATTTTTGGAATAATGAGCTTAACAGAAAGTAAACGTTTAGCTGAAGTACAATTAGTAGGACTAGCAGATAATTTGAAGAAGAGATGCAGGAGAGCTAGGGGGGAGTTAGGTTGATTGGGACAGGGGTTGCTAGGCTGATTCGGAGCAGGGGCAGATGTTGGTATTCTGCAGGTGTTTTTTTTTTTTTAGTGTGAGTTTAAAATTCTTGTGGTCTTTTATTATCCTAATGCTGCTTGGTAGGGCATTCCAGAGTTTTGCTACAGTGTAGGAATATAGGCACTTAAGGTTCTTTTTTTTACCCAACAAAAAATCAGGACCTCATACCCACACTTCATCTAAATGGCCTGAGTCTGTATATTGTCCTTCCCATTCAAAGGATACTGGATGCACTCTTTGGACTTTCAGAATGTATACATATACATATACATATACATCAGCTTTGCAGAGGAGTCCAGGATATTCCTTCTCTTCAATTATGATGGAATGTTAAGTACATTCTGCCTCTGTGCAGGTCCTTTCCGAACCTAGCCCATAAGACTACAATGACCACAGATGCCTTTTCTCTGAGGAGGAGGACATTTTGCTTAACAGACTGTCAAAGGCATCTGGTTGAAGATGCCACTCTGCACATTGGAATATAAGAAACGAGTATTATCTCCACCTTGTAGACATTTCAAGACACCCTGCTCAATGGTGCAATTGCCATCCACTCTGAAACATAGTAACTAGGCTATAAACAAGCAAGAGGAACACACTGTTATCACATTTATTAGGTAGCCATGAGAGTATAAGAATGGGCTTGCCTCCAATAAACTGCTTATTACTACCCATAGTAGTCCCTTACTTTCATAAACAGACCCGGCCACTGTTTTTGAGGCCACATGTGTGGTCCCTCAATGCAGTAACAGCTCAAAACCAGTTTCATTGTTTGGAAGCCGTGTAGTGAACTCTTTCCAGCCTCATCCAACTACAAATACAGTAATTACTTTTCCCTAATTCCTCCTTTGAGGGATTACCCAAGGATGCTCTGGTCCAAAGGTAATCCCTGGTCTCCTTTATACTTTTCTCCATTTCTGCTTTTTCTGTTTCTGAAGAAAGCCAAGATGATCAAAGCTGAAGTCATCCTGATAGCTCCCTTTTTCCCCATCAAGTTTGTTTTCCCCTGCTTTGATCTCATCTCTTGGGCAGGTTCCCTACTTCCGATACCCTCCAGGTAACTACTGTCTCACCCATCTGGGGAATCCCCACTAGGACACAAGCTAACTGCATTTTTTTCTCTAGTTCCACTGATAATTAAGGACTTGTACTTCACTGTGGGGATTGTCCTCCCAACTTCTTCCTAGAGACCAAGTACTGTGAAAACTTAACACTGTAAACGGGTTCACTTATTGGCTTGAGCTACAGCAAAAATGGCTTTTTATTGCTTCTCTATGCAGATTTCTAGAATATTGTCTTAAATTTCAGTTCCAGTTTTAAGTTTTAATTCCAGTTCTTATTTCCATACTGGTAAAAGTTCTGATTCTTTAGCCTTTCTTAAGGTATTCAAAACTTTCCTTAGAGGCACATTTTTGTTGTTTTCCCCCTTCAGGTTTACTATCCACTCATGGGACCTTAATTTCATACTGGAAAGGCTGATACTATTCTTGTTCAGGCCTGCTTCTTCTGCACATGTACAGTTTCTTACTTGGAAAACTGATTGGCTATTACTCAGGCAAGGATTTCAGAGATGCAAGCTTTGTGTCTGTCATCCACCATATATATCTCTTTTTACATGGACCTAATGTCACTCCATACTAGCCCTTCTTTCTTGCCATAAGTTGCCACAGAATTTACTATGAAACATTGCCACAGAGTTTACTATGAACTAATCAAGTCACCTTCTAGATTTCTTTCCAAGTTATTCAAATCAAAGTAAATATTTTGGCTGAACCAGAACTATGGGGAAGGATCCTCAGCTTTTTGTTTCCTTCTTCTCAAAGAAATTATATTACAAATTTTGCAAAATTGCTGTTTTTCTTAGCTTTTACAATGTATTACAATTTGTTTATCAGAAGTGTGACTAATCCTCACTCCCAGCTACCACTGTTCACACCACTAGACTCATGGCTATTTCACAAGCCTTTTTCAAAACTGCTTTGACAGATGGCATTTGCAAAGATGCTGAGTACTTCTGTGAAACATTAACAAACTGAATATAATTTCCATGTCTAGATCAAATTTTGCAGCTGCCATAATCTAGAGTATTCTGTGTTGGTTGTGACTCTGTCCTAGAGGTGATAGAGTTGAAACGGAAACATTAGATGAAAAAGGTATGCACTTACTGAAGTGATAGCATTCCAGTGGCAGTTTCAGCTCTTTCACTGTTACCATCAAGCATTCCTAGACTAGGAGCTGTCCTGATGCTGTCCTGTTGTGGGATTCTTTTTTTCTGGATTGCTTTAGCATATGGGTTTTTAACATCTGAATAAGGGTCTTTTGGCACTAGGGATTATGGATAAGGGATAAAGGCTATGGTAGACTAGGAACATTTTATGAGCCAAGATAACTAAATACCTCCTGGTATTAGTCATAGAGGTGACAGAGTTAAAAATGCCAACACAGATATATCATTATACTAAGTATTCTGATCACCGTTAAGATTTTATTTAGCCTTCATTTGTTTCATTTATCAAATTTATTTTTATTTTAACTATGTTTGTTTTGCTCAATTTTGTACATGTACGCACCAGCCTCAGCCTGAAATTAGTCCATTGAAATCAATGTTCTACCCCAATATTTAAATATAAATAAATATAGAATAATAAAAATGAAAAACTTAAATTTAATACTCTCCTTGTATAAGGCAGATGGATGATGGCAGTTGCTGTGCTTTGACTGGCTGCTGTGCTTTGATTGGTTAAATTATTTTTGTGAGTAGAAGGTAACTTAGCAATAATTGTTAGCTAAGAGCAGTCATTGAATCCCCAAATGACTTAGCCATCCTAAAAAAAGGTTTGTCTCAATTATATAACTGGTGCCAAAATGATGTACTATACTAAATGAAAAAAATGCATTATTGTATCGTTTGATAGGTCATCTACCCCGGGAAACTACAACATATACAGTATACACCTGAGAGTTGGCCAGGGTGTTCAGGATTTGGGAAATAATATAGACAATAACTAAATGTGTCCACTGTTGTAAGAAAGTCCTTCTATACTGCACAGCTTACAAAGAAATGGATTGTGTCCCCCTTTACTCAGCCGTCATTAGGCCAGTCATAGAGTATAATGCTCCCTTTGTCATATATCTATCCAAACACATCCAATGACTGGAATGCTCACAGAGGTAACCTACTAAAATGATACATGGCTTAAACAATATATCCTAGATGGACCGACTCAAAACCGTCACTATACTCAGTATTCTATAGACTGCTAAGAGGTGACCTGTGTCTGGTGTACAAGGCATTCTCTGACCCACACTGATGGATTTACTGCATATCAGCAAGTCAAATAGCATCAGAAATACTTGGTCTAGTGATCTAAACCTCCTCTGCAACATCAACAGAACAGCTTGAAGGGACAGGTATATCTTGCAGAGGATACCGCTGCTCTGGAACTCAACATAGAAGTAAAACAAAGCTCATCCCTGTCCATATTAAAGCACAACTTGGATCTGTGGATGGGAAACCTATTTACCCCAGAACTGCCCCCTGTACTACTAATGGACAGAGGCAACTCCTAAATTCATTATCCCGTTCATGGGGCCCCTCAAACTATCTATGGTATGATCTCAATTATTGTCATTTGGGAGTAGTATATAATTATTGACCGTGAGATGAGTAATGCCAATCTCTAACTAAATGGGATAGGTTAATTCAAGCACCAAAAGGCAAATTAGCTAGGCTTAAAATGGCCCACAAGGGCAGCTAACCTAGTACTTACCTATGAGCATATGAACCAATGACTTAATAAAGAAGCTTGTTTGACCAGGAAATGTTGAGTGGTTTGAAGGCCAGACTGATTCCATGAGGTTTTTTATGTTGAAGAAAACAGGAATATGGAATGTATGGAATGTTTTATTCACTTATTTTACTAGAGCCTCCAAAAAGAAGTGAGTGACAACATCTGCAGTATTGTGTGTCACTAGGATTCGGATAATAATATTTGAAGTTAAAGAAAATATTCCTATGCCAATAAAAGTGGGTTTCTAAAAGTGAATGGAGGGAGCAAACTGCAGTGACTTTACTGGCAATATCTTTTATAACTTTTAGTAATTCACTAGTGAAGTGTGACTCTTAGAGTAAAAGAAGTCATGAGACATGGTTGAGATTGTAAAGAACCCATGTGCTCCCTTAAGTACGAAGAATAATGACTGTTTTTTTTTTTTTTTACATACTGGACTATAATTAAGGTCTTATGGGTATGCCAGTCTATCGACTTAAACAAATGTTGTATATTTGATAACTATGCTACCTTGAAATTTGTTAATGATTGTCAGTGAAGGATGAGGGGGGAATGTAAAAATGTCCTTATACCCAAGGAAGCCTTTTGAATGGTTAGGAGACAGGGTGTCCTATTATGTTTGTCTAAAGGAGATTGGCTATGCTCTTTGCACCTCCAAGTTGCATACATTCATGTCAAAGTTCAAGGAGTTGCAAACTTTTTTACACTTCCAGATCAGAGCCAGACATTGTCAATTCCAGACTCTTTCTTTCAGTCACACCTCTCGCCCAGGGTATTCAACAAATGTATGTCTCTAGTAGCAGCCCACCTCAGATTTCATGGAGCCAAAGTATTCCTACATCTGCATAACTAGCTCCTTCCCCAGCCCTTCAGAAAGAAGTTCTACATTAGCAGAGGAAGTATCTTCTCTAATTGTTCTCTTCTTTGGGAGTAAAATTAAATCTTGAGATGCTCTGTCTTATTTGTGTTTAGACTCTTTATCTGATTGGGGTTTTCTTGGACTCCATTCTTTGTTTCATCTTTCTCCCACATGACAGGATTCACTCCTTTTGACAGACAATGCTTGTCACACTCAATACCACAATAGTCTCTACCAAGACTTGTGTCAAAACCTTGGGTGTGATGGTAGTGCCAGTTTTATGGTTTTCATATTATGCTTCATATGAAAGTACTTAAATGGATCCTTGGAATTTTGTAGTGGAAGGGCTCAAACTGTTTCTTCCGACCCATTCACATTTTCAAGACATGTTACTCTGATCTATGCTGGTGGTTAGATCAGTCAAATCTCTTGACAAGTAAAAAGAAGTTATGTCTTACCATAATATTCCATCTATATTGTTGATCCTCGTTCAGTCATTACGCATGGGTATCGGTTCCGACCTCAGAACCGAGCTGGCCATTTTCCAAGCTCACGTCAGCTACAAACTCTCGAGCTAAACTCTTACCCATAATCCCCCCTCTCCCTGTTACCTCAGATTGAGTTTGCAAGTCAAAAAAAGGTAGAGGCTACCTCTGGTCAAATGACCTAAGAGAACCGGATGGTGAGATCCACTAGAAGCCACAGGAGGGGGAAGGAGGGAGGGTCGTAATGACTGAACTAGGATCAACAATACAGATGGAACATTATGGTAAGACATAACTTCTTTATCTGATATTGTTAATCCTCGTTCATTCCTTACGCATGGTTAGAGTCCCGAGCTACCTCTATTCCTGGGAGGCTCTCATGGAAGGACATTCCTGAGCACTATAGAACCAAAAGATGCTCTTCCCCTGGAGGCCAAATACAATTTGTAATGATTGATGAAGGTATGAGGCATAGCCCAAGTTGCAGCTGCACAGATGTTTTGTAAAGAAGCTCTGGCATAGAAGGCAGCAGAAGTTGCCACCGACCTTGTTGAATGAGCTTTCATGGAAGTAGGCAACGGGATATTACGTTGTGTATAAATGAAGGTCACACCGTCCTTCAACCATCTAGCTAATGTGACCTTAGCAACAGCAGATCCTAATCTAGGTCCAGAATAGGCCAAAAATAACTGGTCAGATTTACGAAAGGATCTAGCCCTGTTTAAGTAAAAACAGATTTGCCTGTGGATATCTAGGGTATGTAGGCAATACTCTCCTCTGTTTGAATGATTGGGAAAGAAAACTGGAAATTCAATGGTTTGATTAATAGACATTTCAGAGGTCACTTTTGGCAGAAATGAAGGATTAGTTCTCAAAGACACTCTCTCTCTATGAAAAATCAAGTATGGACTCTTGATACATAAAGCTTGAAGCTCAGAGATATGTCTGGCAGAAGTAATGGTGACCAAAAACAAGGTTTTCCATGACAAATGCTTGAGGTTGCAAGAAGAAGCTGGTTTGAAGGGTGGCATTGTCAGGGCTTGTAGAACTAATGATAGATCCCATGGTTGAATAGGTTCTCTAAAAGGTGGCTTCAGATGATTCACACCTTTTATGAAGGTCTTGCACAATTTGTGAGACATAAGAGAGGAATCTTGGACACCCTCATGGAAATTAGAAATTGCAGCCAAATTAACTCTAATGGTAGAGACCGATAGACCCGATTGGAAAAGGTCAGTCAGATAGTCTATTAATGTAAGAGTGTTCAATCTCGCCATTTGTTCTTAGACACGGGTTCGGAGCCAATCCTCGGCTCCGAGTCGGCCGAATTGCAAAGCTCTGAATCTCAGAGAAGCTCGAGACAAGCCCATATCCCACAATCCTCCCTGCCATTACTCAGATCTAGTTTGCCGCTGCAACAGATCGGATCAAGGAGAGCTCGGACCAGATAGAAAATTGATAATTGGTTTCTATTTACAGATAAGCTACTGATTTTTTTCCTGATATAACTTTATATTTCTTAGATAGTTATAGAAGTGCTGTGTGTGTGTGTTTTATATATATCTATATATATATATATATATATATATATATATATATATACACACACACACACACACACACACACTTTTTTTTTTTTTCTTCAGGCACCCTTTTGTGGCCTAACCCTTCTTTCTTTGGGTGTGGATTGTGAGTGTCTTGTTTTATATAGCCCTTTCTAGATATATATATATATACATATAGGATAGTAGTCTTAGCAGTTTTTCTCTACTCGTTAGCCTAGTGTTGTTATATTAGCATGTCAGAGAAAGCTAAATCTGGCTTTAAAAGATGTCAGTGTGGGCAGAAAATGTCCATTACTGACAATCATGCTTCCTGCGTCTACTGTCTTGGCCCTCTCCATCTTAAAGAGGATTGCTGTATTTGCCATTCCTTTAGCGGGAGGGTCATGACAGATAGACGCAAGAAGCTCATAGACAGAGGGTTACTGAAGCCTGCCTTTCAAGAGGCTTTGGACAAGTCGGATCAGGCTTCTAAATCCTCGAAGGGGTCGAAGATGTCGGAGCCCATGTCATCGGCTCCGAGTTCATCTTCTAGGGTTCGTTCGCCGGTTCCACAGATCTCGGGGCCAAGCATCGAACATTTATCTTTTCCTGAGCCCCAGATCTTGGAACCGGTGTCGGAACTGCCACCACCGTCCATTCTTCGGTCGGTGCCATCTTCGGCTCCTTCGACCCTTTCTTCCAGACCTTTACCTGAGACAGATGTGGATCGTGTCGTGCAGAAACTCATGGAAAACATGGCCCTTTCCAAGTTAATTGCAGTTTCCTCCCAGTTGGTGTCGAAACTAGAAGGCCTCCCCATATCTCCAACGGGTCCTCCTTTGAGACCCATCCAGATCTCGGAGCCGGGAGAGGATGACCTGATGATAGTGGAGCCCTCGGTGCCGAAACCGTCCATTGCATGATCGACACCATTGACTTCGACTCCTTCGGAACCGATAAGGGAGTTGCGGAGCCGATGGTCTCTCCTCGGTTCCGGGACCGAGAGTCGTACCGACCTGTCGGTGCCGACTCTCCCTCTTGGGGCCTCGGCACAGACTGGCTCGGCTCCGTCCTCGGGGTCAGAGCCCACGGCACCTGGGTCTGGGATGCTCCCATGTTCTTCGGAACCGGGGGAGCCCTCGGCCAGGGGTTCAGGGGCCTTTGACCTTATGAGGAAAGTATTGTCTGCAGAGACAACCACATCATCAGGGGAATCTTCTCCTTCCCCAAAAGGGCCACTTTCTGTTTCTGCTCCCACAATCCATCCCAAGCGTAGAGCCCCATTGCCTCAGCCACCCCCAGAGGGTTCCCCTGTTCCTTGGAGGCCTCACCAGAAGCCCCCTCTGATGAGGTCCCGAGGAAACGGTTGTGCAAGAAGAGGCACATAGATTCCCCACAGGAATCTTTAACGTCTGACACCGACTTGGATGAGGCAGAGGGGTCCCCCAAATCACCCTTGGAGGATGTGTCATTTGCAGACATCCTGGAGATCTTGAAACAGAGGTGTGATTGGCAATCCCTAGCCCCCACTGAGGATGAGTCGGTGCTGCTGAAGGCTTTTGGGGCTCAACCTTCTACCTCCTGGGTGACTCCGCCCTTCAATGAATTAATGGATTTGATTGCTCGAAGGGCATGGGAGACACCTGACACAGTGGAACCAGTCCCTAGGAAACCAAACAAGTTCATCACTGTCCCCCAAGATAAATCTTATCTCAACAAGGGAGTTCCTGTCGACGCTATGGTGGTGGCGGCAGCCACGAAAAAGGAGATGTCTGAGTCTTCCTCATCTGTTCATCCTCCTAATAAGGATTCTAGGACTATGGACAGATATGGGAAGCGCATTTTTAGTTCAGCGACTTTTTCCATGCGTTCGCTAAACTATTTGACTCACTTCACACGTTTGCAGAGGGATCTCATCAAGGAGCTGACAGATACCCTCCAGGGTGACACAGATGTTGCTGTTTCAGAAAAAGTAACAGCACAACTTAACACCCTCACCTCCATAGTAAACTCATCCATGAGGCTCATCTCGTATGCAGCCGAGGGATCGAGTAGAGCTGCAGCTTCAGCGATTGCTCTTCGAAGACAATCATGGATGTGGCTGTGCTCCTTTGTGGAAGCCTTCAAGTCTTCCTTTGCCAATGCCCCTTTTGATGGTGCCACACTTTTCGGGCCCAAGGTTAAGGAGACTCTCACTTGGTGTGAGCAAGAGGGAAAGACCCTGTCTGCTGTTGGGGTCCGTTTTTCTGCTCCTACTAGACCATACCCCAAAGGGCAATGAGGCGGAAAAATGTGGTTCCGTAAGAATCAAGGATCTTTCCAGACCACACAGAGTGATACCCCCTCCAGAGGCAGAGGAGGGGGTAGTAATGGAAGACACCGCCCCAGTGGCAGAGGGGGTCTGCATAACCAAGGCGACAGGGATTCCGTCCCTGGGAAGCCTTTCCAGCACACCTGAAGGGAGGCCCGGCTGTCCTGCTCTGGAGGCAGTCGGGGGTCGCTTGGCTTTATACCCAATGGCCTGGCTAAATATTACTTCGAATTCTTGGGTAAAAAGCATTATAACCAGAGGATACAAAATCCCCTTCACATCAACTCCACCTCTACAAAGAAGGTTTCCAGACGTGCCACCCCGTCTGCGAAATCCAGCAGCTGTAGAAATTTCAAAGCTGCTCGAAAACAGAGTCATCCAACCAGTCCCGGCGGACCAAAGAAAATCCGGAACTTACTCAAGGTTCCTTTTAGTTCCAAAAAAGACAGGGGACTGGAGACCGATCTTAGATCTCAGCCATCTCAACAACTTCATGAAGAAGGAAAAGTTCCGGATGGTCACGCTTCAATCGATTCTTCCATTCTTACAGAAGGATGATTGGATGTGCTCTATAGATCTCAAAGACGCGTACTACCACATCAAAATGGCCAGACCATCCAGAGATCACCTGCGCTTCCGGCTGGGAGCCAGTCACTTTCAGTTTCGAGCTCTGCCCTTTGGACTCACCTCAGCCCCCAGGGTATTCACCAAATGCATGGCAGTAGTTGCTTCTCACTTGACACGACAAGGATTCCAGGTGTTTCCCTATCTGGACGACTGGCTCCTCACCGCCACCACCGAGCGTCGTCTATTGCAAGCCAGAGACTACACAGTCAGTCTTTGTTCCCACTTAGGGATTTCCATAAACTTCGAAAAGTCTTGCTTATCGCCCTCACAGTGTATTTCCTTCATCGAAGCAGACCTAAATACACGATCGACACTACTAAAGCTCCCTCCAATAAGGGCCTCAACCCTCAAACAGCAGGTTCTTCTTCTTCTGGTCAGCAAGAAAGACCCAGCCAAACTGGTGTTAAAAGTGTTGAGACTGATGGCAGCCGCACTAATTGCAGTCCCTATGGGAAGGTTACACATGAGGATCCTACAATGGCTGCTCTTCGCGCAGTGGTCATTCCAACACCTACCCCTAGCGCACGAGATTAGGATAACAGACTCTTGCAGACGGGACCTCTCATGGTGGGTGCACGATCAGAACCTCACTATGGGTCGTCCATTCGTTCTATCCAGAACAACAGCCAAAATACCCACGGATGCTTCCCTGATAGGGTGGGGGGGCCTTTTTCAGGGAAGAACAGTCCAGGGAGAATGGTCCACGGAGTACACTCTACATATAAATGTTCTGGAGCTGAGGGTGGTGTTCCTGGTGTTGCAACACTTCCAAGCCCTCTTACCTCTAGGAACAATAGCAGTTCAGACAGACAACATGCCTGTAGTCTTGTACATAAACAAGCAAGGGGGAACCAGGTCTTACCCGTTATGCAGAGAGGCCATGAGAATTTGGCAATGGACAGAGTCCATGGGTCACTTTCTGATAGCAACGCACATCCCGGAGTCATCCAATGTCATTGCGGACAGGTTGAGCAGTGCCATCCTGTTACCTCATGAGTGGTCCCTCTATCCACAGACGGCGGAAAAGATCTTCCGCAAATGGGGCCAGCCTTGCTGCAATCTGTTTGCTTCCCCGTTGAATGCAAAATGCAGAAGCTACTTTGCCCTTCTACCCCCTCCGGAGGATGCCCCCAGGGACGCACTGATACACGATTGGCCCCCGGGTCTCCTATATGCATTTCCGCCTACTCCCTTGATTCCCAGATTTCTATAGAAAGCCAGGAACCTGGAAAGGACTATAATACTCATAGCCCCATTCTGGCCTCGTCAAATATGGTTCCCCTTTCTTCGAGCCTATCAAATAGAGGAACCATGGATTCTGGACCCAGTACCAGATCTACTGACCCATTTGTCAGGAGTTCCTCACCCATCTCTACAGTCCCTCAAATTAGCAGCTGGGCGACTCCGCTTCCCTGCCTAGCCAGGTCTCATCTACTCCCCCCGGCAGTTCAACACATTCTGGTTGCTTCTCATAAAGCTTCCACTACTAAACTCTATACGAGTAAGTGGAAACACTTTGTATATTGGGCATCTAGCCAAAACTTAGACCCATTGGTAGCTCCTCTACATAAAATTTTAGAATTCTTATCTATCCTTTTTCACGAAGGAGCTTCTACTTCCACGCTAAGAGTACAGTTTGCGGCCATATCAAACTTCCATATTGGTGAGGAAGGTTCTCCATTATGTCTCACAGACTTTGTAAGGCCTTTATGAAAGGAACCTTCCATCTTAGACCGCCTGTCAGGAAACCTTTCTTTCCATGGCACCTGAATTTGTTGCTGTCACAACTCATGTTTCCACCTTTTGAACCTGCTTCATCATGTCTCTTAAAGTTCTTATCGTGGAAGACGCTGTTCCTCATCGCCGTGACCTCAGCTCATAGAGTATCAGAGTTGCAAGCATTATCGGTCAGACCACCTTACTTGATTTCCCATCCAGACAGAGTCTCTTTGCGTACAAATCCATCTTTCCTTCCAAAAGTATGCTCAGTTATGAATATTAACCAGTCTATAGAACTCCCTACCTTTTTCAAGAACCATACTAACAAACTGGAGTATATGTTGCACAAGTTGGATGTTCACAGGCAATTAAGATTTTATTTGGATAGGACCAAAGCTTACAGGAAAACGGATCAGCTCTTCGTCGCATTTGCAGACAATAAAAAGGGCATGGCAATTACTAAACGTACACTATCTAAATGGCTTGCTGACTGTATAACCTTTGTATACTCTAAATCAAATCAATCCTTACCCACCAAACCTAAGGCTCATTCTACCAGATCTGTCTCCACTTCCTTAGCTCATGCAGCTCGTTTGCCTTTGGACACTATTTGTGCAGCAGCCACGTGGTCTAAGCCACATACTTTCATCACTCATTATAGAGTGGACAAAGTCTCCAAGGACAGGACATCATTTGGTTCCACTGTGCTTAGGAACATTCTTCCATGAGTCACTCAGGGTGATGGAGCTAAGGACGCTACCCGTGTGTAAGAACAAACGGCGAGATTGAACACTCTTACATAAAGAAGTTATGTCCTTACCATAACGTTCCATGTGGAGTGTTCATCTCGCCTTTGTTCTTACATTCCCTCCCTTTCTCTCCCCACGTGTTTGGAAGAACTGGTAGGATTAGAGTCTGATCAACGTGTCTTGACCCCTTCCGGGGTATATGGTCCCATGTATCATGGGATATATGTTTAGACCATTAGTTATTGCTATGGTGAGAGAGTGTCTCTGAATGGCTGAAGAGAGTGTATACTTCTAGCACCAGAGGTGTTGGATCTTTTCGTCTGGTTTGTTTGCAAACTAGATCTGAGTAATGGCAGGGAGGATTGTGGGATATGGGCTGGCCTCGAGCTTCTCTGAGATTCAGAGCTTTGCAATTCGGCCGACTCGGAGCCGAGGATCGGCTCCGAACCCGTGTGTAAGAACAAAAGTGAGATGAACACTCCACATGGAATGTTATGGTAAGGACATAACTTCTTTTTATTGACACTGGTGCTGAGAAGGGATCTACTTGTTTATCTTTCAGCCAACAGGTAATTCTTTTCCACTTGCTTAGATAAGTAATTCTAGTGGAAGACTTATGAGATGCAATGAGAATGTCATGTACTGGTAAAGAAAGATCATTCTGCCTGGCAATCAAGGGAATTGGAGTAGCCAAGCTGCGAACTTCAGGCTGTTCAAGATGGGATGAATCAGGTTCTGTGGATGTGAGATCAACTCAGGGGTTGGATGGAGAATCCATGGTTGATCTAGTAGGTGAGGCCAAAGGAAGGGGAACCAAATCTGATGAGGCCAATATGGTGCTATGAGGATCACCTTGCTCTTCAACTGACGGGTTTTCTTCAGAAACTGGGGAATGAGGGGTAAAGGTGGGAATGCATAAAGAAGACCCGAGGGCCAATCGTGGTCTAGACCATCCCTGGGTGACTGTCCCAGAGGGGGAATCAGGGTGAAGTAGTTGCTGCATTTGTAGTTGGTCAGGGATGCAAAGAGGTCGCAGCAAGGACGGCCCCAGTGGTGGAAGATCTCCACCGCTATCAAGGGATTCAGGGACCACTCGTGAGGTTGTAGAATGCACCTGCTGAGTCTGTCTGATATCATGTTGGAACTCCTGGGAATGTGCATTGCTAGAAGAAAATGGTTGGTAGCCATCACCCATTGCCATATCCTCATGGCCTCTCGACAAAAGGGGTAAGATTTGGTTCCACCTTGCTTGTTGATGTACCAGACCACCGCCATGTTGTCTGATTGAATTACAATTGTCCCAGGTGGCAGGAGAGGTTGGAATGCTTGCAATGCCAGAAGCACTGCCCTCAGCTCTAGAACATTTATATGCAGATGGGCCTCCAGTTTGGACCAAGTTCCTTGGACTGTCTGTCCCTGACATAGCCCCCCCACTCCATCTGGGAGGTGTCCGTGGTCACTGTGGTCTTGGGTTGCTGGGAGGAGAAGGGACGAGACCATTGTGACAGATTGTGTGTCATCCACCAATCTAAATCCTGTTTGCACCTGTGGGTTACTCGAATCTTGGCTGAAAGAGGATGCTGAAAAAGATATTATTGGGTGAGCAGTAGCCATTGTAGAAGCCTCATATGAAACCTGGCTAGGGGGACAATGGTGATGGAGGCTGCCATGGAACCCAACAGCTGTAGAACAGAGTGAGCTGTGGATTTCTCCCTTGAAAGGATTGGAATCAGTTGTTGCTTTATCCTTTAAAATTCTGTGATCTGGAATGGCAGCTGTGCAGTTCTTTGCATCCAAGATAACCCCTATAAATTCTGTCGACTGAGATGGGGTGAGATTGGATTTTTGCCAGTTTATGATTATGCCTAGCCTAGAGAGTATGCCAGGGCTTCTTCCAGTAGATATCTGGTGGGGGTGAAAATGAGCCAGTCGTCTAGGTATGGAAACACCTTGAATTCTTGAAGTCGCAAGTGAGCTGTGATGACTGCCATGCACTTTGTGAACACTCTGGGGGCTGTAGAGAGTCCGAAGGGCAGTACTCTGACCTGGTAGTGACTGGCTCCCGCACAGAAGCGCAGAAAACGTCTTGGTGGCCTGTCCACTTTTATGTGGTAATACGCATCTTGAAGATCTATTGAGCACATCCAATCATCTTTTTCCAAAAGCAGGAGGATAGACTGTATTGTGACCATCCAGAATTTTTGTACTCGCACAAACTTGTTCAATACACTGAGATCCAAAATTGGTCTCCAGTCCCCAGTTTTCTTTGGCACCAAAAATAGTCTTGAGTAGAATCCGGATCCTATCTGGTCTGGAGGAACTATTTGGATGACTCTCTTTCTTAGCAGCTTTTCTATCTCTAGTGCTGCTTCTTCCCTTTGACTGGGTGGAACATCAAGAAGGTTTTTTGAAGGGACAGGACAAATATCAAAGGGGATATGATAACCTCTGGTTATAATCCTTTGTATCCAAGAATCGGTGGTGATGGTTAGCCAGGCAGAAGGGTACAAGGAGAAACGACCCCCAACCACCTCCAGAGGAAAGGAGTTGGGCCGCTCTTCAGGAGCGCTGGTAGGATTGGCCAGGGAAAGAATCCCTGGAACCGTGGTTACGCAGACCCCCTCTGCCCTGAAAGGAACATCTTCCCCGTGAGTTTCTCCCTCTGCCTCTAGAGGAGAACTCAGCCTGTGTGCCACAGAAAGGACCCTGAGATTTCTTGAACCATATCTTCCCACTCTTTTGGTTTCAGGACAAAGCACATTGAGGGGAAGAATAATGGACACCTACAGCAGAAAGGGTCTTACTGTCCTGTTCACATCTGGCCAGTGTGCTTTTAACTTTGGGTCCAAACAACAAAGAGGCCTCAATGGGAGCGTTAAGAAAGGAAGCCTTAAAGGGTTCCGCAAAACTGCACAAGCGCATCCAGGCATGTCATCTCAAGACTGCAGCTGAACCCGCCGCTCTAGCTGCTCCTTCTGTTGCGTGAGATATCAGTCGCATAGAGGAGTTAGATATTGACTCAATGGTGGCCAGCTGAGAGGCCAATTTGTCACGGACCTCATCAGACACTGCACCAGCCAAGGTTTCAGAGAGCTCGGAAATCAGATCCCTTTGAAGCCCGGTAAAGTGTGTCATATAATTCAGGGACCTGATAGTAAAGGTCTCTGATGCAAAGGTGCACTTCCCTATCCTTTCCAGGGCCCGGGACTCTTTGTTAGGCGGATGGACAGTCCGGCTTTCTTCTTCTGCCAGATCCTTTTTTGTTGTGGCCACCACCACCAGGGCATCCACAGGAAGACCTTTTTAACAATGGGGATCCATAGCAGGAGGGGACAAAATCTTATCTGGCCTCCAGGGAATGGCCTCAACAGTGTCAGGAGCCTTCCACGCATGCTGCACGATGAGCCAGACAAGTTCATCGGCATGTGGAGTAACCCAGGAGGTAGGGGGCCAGGCGTGA
The DNA here is from genome assembly GCF_019279795.1 of Protopterus annectens. Lineage (NCBI taxonomy): Eukaryota > Metazoa > Chordata > Ceratodontiformes > Protopteridae > Protopterus > Protopterus annectens. The sequence continues at coordinate 1,188,460,659 of NC_056735.1, read as the reverse complement.
AAAGCCTGCAGGAACTCAGACTCCTCAGAGGTCAGATTAGAGGGTTGCCAGTCACCTCTCTGTTTAAGGATTCGAGGATATAACTGAAGATACCTCAGAGAGTGACTGAGGGGATCCTTCCGCCTCATCAAAGTCTGTGTCTTCAGTGAGGGACTCCTTTGTGGAGTCCATGTGCTTCCTCTTACACAAGCTTTTCCAGTGGACTTCCTCAGAGGGAGAAGCTGGGGAAGACAGCAGAAAAGGGGTTTCCTGTGTAAATATGTCCTGAGGCCCTTGTACCCAGTGTCCACTAGGGTGCGACTTGTGAAACCAGTGTACCAGAGGAGGGTGAGGGGATAGACAGCCCAGTATCGCCAGCAGAAGCGAAAGCCTTCTCCATCAGTTGAAAGGCTGATCCACCTGAAGAGGAGTGAGTGTCCAGGACAGGGGTCACCCCTCCCCTAAGTGGCTTAGCTTGCCGACTCGGATTCCCCGGATGGCTGTGGAGCAGCAAATTACGTGTGTCACAACTGTCATCCTGGGTTGTAGCAAAACTTCCCTGCCATGAAGGCAACTGCGGTTCCTTAGTGAAATCTATAAAGGGAACCGCAGAGGGGGAAGACTGTGCTATATCAATGGACTTCAAAGGCAATGAAGGAGGAGAATAAGAAGGGGTCTTTGGAGATGGGTGATCACCTCCCAAGGAAGGATAGTTCCTGGGGGGGTGGGATACCTCTGGCCAAAAGTACTTGATCCACAAGACACAACACATCGTGTTCGGAAAGGCTTCTAGTGGACCTCACAGTGGCTGAGGGAGAAACAGGCCTGTTCACAGAAGAGACAAATTCGGTGACCACCTCACCAGTCCACACCAAGAACAATGGTGCCGAGAGAGACTGGACTACAGGTGTCTGCACCGAGGAAGTAATCGGTGCCGAGGTCACAGTCTGCACTGACACAAGGATTGGTGCCGAAGTGGTTGTTGGTACCGAAGCGGGAACCGACAAAATTGTAGCCAACAACTGAGGCATCAGTTCTGAGTAAGATGTCGGAGCCGATGTGGTCAAGGTCTGCACCGACTGAGCGGTAGGTGCCGATACAGTAGTAGTAATAGTCTGAACCAAGGAGCCCTTCTGTGCCAATACAGTGAAGGCTGCAGGAGAAGCCGGAGCCGAGATCACTAATGGAGCCGAAGGCCTCGATGTCGAAAGTCTAGGCACCGAAAGCACTGGGGCTGACTGAATGAGCTCCTGAGCGGAAACTATACTGTTTAGGTTTTGATTGGCGGGAGTCCCCAGCCGGGGACGAGGGCAAAGACTTGGCCTTAGTAGGAACATCCAAAATTTTCTTATGGGCTCTAGGAGGGGTTGATGCCTCCGACCCACAAATAGCCTCTGAAAAGGGAGATTTAAGAAGTCCCTTAAGCAACAACTTGTCTTTCCTTTCTAGCAAGGTTCTGTTAGAAAATTTTTCACAGATAGTACAGGGCGGGTCAACAGATAAATGGGACGCCCCCAAACAATAAACGCACAAAGAGTATGTATCAGATGTAGGTAATTTGTGCCCACAATCAGAACACCTTTTAAAACCCAGACTACCTTTCTTATCTGCCATGATAGAAAAAAGGGATAGTAGAAAGGGTACCAGCAATGGTACAAAAGAATACCCGAAGGTATGACAAAAGGAAGATTACCAATGATGGTAGGGGAGAAATACCTTGCGGTAAAAGGTGTAGAGAAAAGAGAAGAAAAACTCAAGAAAATATGATTGCTAGATGCGATAGGGTAAGAGACAACGAAATAGAAGCTTTTCTGACAGAAAAAGTTATATAAATGACTATTCTGACAACAAATAACTATACTTATCTCAAGAGAAGCAGCTTGACATGACCAAATGGCAACATGGCAAATGAAATCTGAGGGAACAGGGAGAGGGGGATTATGGGTAAGAGTTTAGCTTGAGAGTTTGTAGCTGATGTAAGCTTGGAAAATGGCCGGCTCGGTTCCGAGGTTGGAACCGATACCCATGCGTAAGGAATGAACGAGGATTAACACTGTTAGATCTATAGCTTCAAAGCTCATCAGCAACTGTTATCACAAATGTATTTACCTTATGTTGGAGAATATTTTAAAGAGGAAATTGTTCAAGGGACTTGGACATCTTAGGAAACACTACATCTACATGCCAGATATGAAAACAGCACTCATCACTAATATCATTACAAGACTCAGGGTATGATTTCTATACACTTGGATAACATGGCTGCAGTACAGTATATTAACAAATAGGGCTGTTCTCAATCTTCCCCCTTTTGTCAGGAACTTATGAGAATATGGTAGTAAGCCAAACAATCCCAATTATTTCTAGGAAGTGCAAATTCTTTAACAGGAAAACTGAGCATGTGTCTGCTAATGCCCCACAGAAGGTAACTTAGAAAATTGCCAGAAGGATCTTTAATTTTTGGAGCTAACTAGTCTATGACTTCTTTATTTCACCAACCAATACCAACTGCCACAGCTACTTTTCAACAATTTCATTTCCAGGAGTAAATGAAGGATACCCTGTCACTCTCCAGCCCTGATGGCCTCCTCTATGCTTTTCTCCATTTCCTATGATGATAAACTTTTTCTAAGAAGGTCAGAATACACAAAGTAAAAGTATTCTTATAGCACCATCTGGCTCAAACATACCTGGTTTTGTCAAGCCTAATTTCACAAAATTCTGAGGGCCCTATCATCCAAGACACTGCAGTCCAACTCCAAATACAAGTGTCATCCAGATTATGAAACTTGCAAAATGGCTGCTTTAGCTCTGGCAATTTCTATGGACCCTGGGTTCTTTGACAGGGTAGTTTCCATAATTCCTTTGCCCACAGAGCTTCTACTAAAAAGACTACTGGGACAAATGGACTAATTTTATGACATGAGCAGCATGTAAGAATCCAGACCCTGATCATTAGGTTGTTAACTATGTGGTAGGAAGTCTTCAGTTCTGGTTTAAGTCATTCTATTATCAAAGTCCACATAATGTCATTTCTGACTTCCATTTAGCTCTCAGTTCTGCCTTCCTAGCTATTCTCAGGGTCTACAAATCCTTTCTCTGAGGAACTGTTCAACATTTTATCCTGTTAGAAATCCTGTGTCTCCTTGGGATGTCTATTTTGTATTTGAAAAGCGTACACTTTATCTCTAATTTGGTACTCAAACCCAAACTTTCTATTTTCAGATCTGCAACATCCCCTGATTTGTACTTCTTGTCTTGAAAGACTCTCTTTTGGTAGCCATTACATCTACCATAACAATACCATGGCTCAGGTAGTCTTTGTTAATCCTCCTTACTGGGTTTCCCACAAGACAGGGGAGTCACTAGGGACTAATCCAGCTTTCATGCTAAAAGCTGCAGGAGACCATAATCTAAATGAATCTGTAAGCTATCTATTATTTGTTCCATAATATGTTATTTGAGGAAAATGTCTCCAACTCCATATGAATGATCACTGAAAGTTCAGACTTCATATGGGCATATTTATTTATTTCACTTTTGTTAACCAGGTTAGTCCAACTGAGTTTGCAAACAAACCCATTTTCAGTGGTCATCCGAGGGGGAAAGCCCCAGCAAACATAAGGAAAGATAAAGTGACAATATAAAAATATTAAATACAAAATAATTGTAAAAGGAAAAGGTTATTAGCTATTTGCATTGCATTGATAGTAAGCAACCCATTTTCAGTGGAGACCCAAGGGGAAAGAGCCCCAGCAAACATAAGCAAAGATAAACATACAGGACAAAAACTATTAAAAATAACAATGCAAATACGAAATTAATTATAAAGAGAAAAACAAACAAAAAATTATGAACATTAAAGGTTGCACTGATAGCAGTGGTCTAAAATTTACTACATATGAGAGTAAAAACAAAAAGATAATCATTCATAAGAAGGACAATGTATAAACATAGGAAGTGGGGGGAAAGATAAATAGTGTGGGGAATGGGGTAAGAAAAGAGGGGGCTATAGTACAGCTATAGTAATAGAGCTGAGGGCTTAGGAGGTTAGTTTAAGCAGAAGTTACTAACAGAGAAAGAAAGTTAGAAGATGCAACAGCTTATACGGTAGGTCAGACTAAGACTATGTGTGGTCAAGGCAACACCATAATTTCAAGTTTAGTAGGTGGGAGTTTTAAAACAGGGAAAGGAAAGGTTGGACCTAATATGGAGAGGGGGTTTGTTCTAATTTAGTGAGACAGAGTATTTGTAAAGTAGTTTGCCAATATCCCTTTTGGGTTTATAAACTGAGAGAAGATGCTAATCAGCACTCCGGAGAGGCTGGGGGAAGTAAAGAGTAACATGGGAGGTGAGAGCAGGGCAGGCAGAGGGGTTGTTGAGTATGGAAAAGGAAGTGTGGAGTTGCGATTGTAGGAGAAGGTGCAGAAGTTCCAGCCACTGAAGTTTGTTTAGTGAGAGGCAGTAATGTGAAGAGAATGGTTGGTTTAGAATAAATCTGGCAATTTTATTGTATGTTTGTTCCTGTTTATGCACTGAGGTAGTTTGGATATTGGTAAGGATGGGGGAAGTATATAGTAGACTAGGTACGAGAAATGCCTGCGCAAAAGTGCGTTTAGTGGCAGTAGTGACCAATTTTTTGTTCTTATATGTGCGATTCAAATTTTAGTCGGTCATCAATTATTACACCAAGGAGTTTGGTGTTTGAGGCAGGGGTGATAGTGGTGCCATCTAGGGAGGAAAGAGAAAAAATGGATTTAAGGTGAGAGAGTGTCTGAGGTAGGAAGAGAAGGAGTTGAGTTTTCTTAGGGTTAAGGATTAGTTGATTGTTTCTGAGCCATTTTTCAACAGAGATAAAGGAATTCTGTGTTAGTGTATGTAGTTCAGAGATAGTATTGGAGATATTTAAGAGAGTAGAGACATCTGCGTATTGTATTACAGATGAGAGACTGCAGGATGAAAGTAGGCTATTGATAAAAATGTTGAAAAGGAGCAGTCCAAGTATGGAGCCTTGGGGTACACCTGTTTGAACAGCAAGGCACAGTGAGAAAGCCTGCTGCCATCTAACAGATTGTTTTCTGCCAGTAATGTAGGATTGGAACCAGCCAAGAGTAGAAGGAGAGAGGTTTATGTGTGAGAGTTTGTTAAGAAGGATAGGATGAGACACAGTGTCAAAGGCTTTAGAGAGATTAAGGAATAGACAGGAGATGAGGAGGTTGTTGTCCCTAGCTTTTGCAACCTTTTGAGTAAAGGATAGTAAGGCAGTCGAGGTACTGTGTTTAAGGCAGAAACCATGTTGCGAGAGGGTGAGGAGATTTTCGTGACTGAGATAGGACAGTAGTTGAGTATGTATACATTTTTCAAGGATCTTAGAGAACGGTGAGAGAATAGCAATTGGTCTACAGTTAGAGGGTTCAAAAGAGGTGCCACCTTTGTGCAGAGGAGCATATCAGATCTTTATCAAACATTATTGAATTTTGGTCTCTTTTTGCATAATCTTTTTTGTCAGATTGCTTTTGTATTGTTTCTGTATTGGTTAGGAATATTGCAAAGTTCACCCTTTCCATATGATTAGCTAACTGTATTGCCTTTTACCATGAGATGGAAAATCCTAGCTTTATGTTAAAAGCTTATTTTACTTTGGTACTAGATACTTCCACAGCCTTTCTCCATAGATGTGTTAGTATTTTTGCTGTGACAATTTGGTTGGTCTAAACACCTTTGTGAGGCAGTACTAGCAGGACATAATTTTTCTGGTCTTCTTTTCAGACTGCTGATGTGTTTCCTTGAGAGAGCGAACCCAGGAAGGTTGTTAGCTAGGAATTCTGCCTTGGTGGTTACCAAAGATGAGCTTTCCTTATCAGATAAGAAAGTGATATATTTTCCATAATAATGGATCTATAAGAAGAAGGTCATATTCTGTATAATCCCCACCCTCCATCCTTCAGATTGTATTTTTTCTCCTTTTCCGTTTCATCTTTCTTCTTTTACCACTTTCACACTGACTACAGAACCGAAGAGGAAGAAAGATATGTAGTGCTTTATGGGAAAAGTGTGTGTCTAGAAGCCTGGAAATGTTTTACTGGCTGAATGATCGTTATGCCTGTGATGTTTAGCCCCTTTGCTCAGCTAAGGTGGGCCTTCTTTCTACAGGTTTGTTGTTATAATAACCGTATACTTTTACAGGTCTCTTATTGAAGTAGTAAGTACATGCATTTAGTTTACTGAACAATCACTGCAAAGAGATTCCACATTCTGGTGCCATTTGGAAACAAAATTCTTTGCAACTTCACAGCAGTCAAGGAATCAACCACCTTCTTTGCTGCCAATGAATTATGGCTGAAACGCTTCAAATCATGTCATGGGATAAGGCAACTTGTGGCAGCAGAAGTAATATCGTGTGAATAATTCACTAATGGATCCATTCAAACCTAAACAGTAAGATTTAACTATGAATGAGCAGCTGAACTTGGATGCACTGTACAATGATTACAAAAAAAAATGCATGTTGGAAATTGCTTCCTGTGAGAGATCTTGCCGCAGGATCTGAAAACAGTGTGCCTGACAAAATAAATAAATAAAATAAAGAATTAGCTATTCTGATGGTCTGCAATGTTACTGGCATTTTTCCCTGCACTCCATGTGGGAGGCTTCCTCTTTCCACATCTCCATTACTTAAATATACTAGCACCACAGCTGCAAAACTACAAAGAAAGGGCATACAACACATGATCAGAAAACTGTTCCCATTCCCATCCATAACATTCAGTGGCTAAAGATGATGTAGTCAAACCAAGCTGCAATTCAGAGAAGTAAAATTCAAACCCAAACATTTGCCTGCCTAATACCCATCCAGCAAATTGCATAGAGCATACTTGGCACCAGCAACATATAAGACAAAAACAAAAATCTCTGCAAATGTTGTATAAGAAATAGGTGCTATAACTGCATCCTAGTGTTTCTGTTGTAATAAAAATATACACAAAACTAGTGAATTCAGTTGAAAAGACTTGTTCCACATATGGAAAAGCCTCCCTGCAAACACAGCAGCCCCCCTTCAGCCATTGAACTGAGCAATTTTGTCACTGGTGAAATGTCTGTAAAAAAACAAAACCTATTGTTGAAGGTGATATTTGATCAGTCAGAAAATAGCATTGTCAGGGTCTTGTTACTTACATATGAGAATGCCTTACATTTGGTAACAGAGACTTTGGGATAGAGTGAAACAGTTCTAAATTGCTGCAAAAGTAGAACATGTTAAATGTGCCACCACCACGTGATGAGCCATGTTCAAAAATTTATTCTGAACATGTTTTCAAGTATATGCCTAAAAGAATATCTTGATTAATGATGACGCATAAATCTGAAATAGATAATTGGAGAAAAGAGAGTTTCCATGAAATAGATGTGAAGAACTAATTGATGAAGACAACATTTGTCATGTTAATGAAAAGCACAAGGATCTGAAGAGCATGGAGACCTCTAGGCGTATATGATGACCTTTCCTCCATGCCAACTATAATGAAGTTGTGGTAGCATTAACTAGATGTACAGCGCCACAACCTAAAATCAGTTTGGTTAACAAATAAAGCTGCAACTAGAGTAGGTTATTCCTGGTAGAAACAATGACCCATTAGTGACTATTTTTGCAGTACAATAACTGTATATAGTGAAATTTGTGTCTCTTAACTTATACCTTTAGTTTTCTCTAATTATGTGTTGAAGTATATTTCTCTTTTGAACATTTGCTTCATTCACAGTTAACAGGACTTGTACTTTTAGGAATTATTAGAATTCTGTACATACAAGGAACACTGTAAAAAATATCATTATATGGCTACAGTTTTAAATACACTATTTCAACTGTCATACTCAGTCAAGGAAATTCTTGCTTAACCAAATCCCTTTTTATCCAAAGTATTTCTTTCCAGATCAGATTAATGGGGTCGCACTGTTGTTCAATCATTCAGCCCATTTTCCAGTTGATATATATTAAGAGTTGCACTATTTTATCATATTGATATTTGGACAGTATTTCATTAGGTGTGGTGAGTAGTGGCATTCCCATTTAAATCAGCCAACAAATATGGTTGTTGTGCATAAATTGCCCAAAGACTTTCTTACATGATGTGCATTTTGTTTATGTGTTTTTTGTGACACAAGTAACTGTTAGCACTTTGCTAAATTTAACAAGGCTACTGAAATAAAAAAAAACTGAAATTCTTGCAAATACATTTATTGTATAACAGGAAAAGAAGCCTGACAAAAAATAGGAAACATTTAAGCTCTCAACTAAGTTTAAACAACCTGACAATAAAATTATTGTAGATTATTCAAAAAATATAAGAGAAAAATGAAGAAGGAACACAAGAAGGAAACTTTAAAGATGTAGAGGCTGAAAATGTAAAGTCTAAAACATTCCCTTCTATTTCTGATCCAAATGAGTCACTCAATTACCTTTGGATAAAGGTAAGCATGCGCATAATTTAACAAATGTCATACTACACAGCTGCTTGGAAGAAACAGATGCAACCATGAATTTATTTTGCCAGTCAGATCAAATTATGTATCATACTTCATAGGTTTGGACTAGACTAGCTGCCCTTGTAGGACATTTTAGGCCTAGCCAATTTCCCTAAGGTGAGAATCAAACTCTGTATCTTGTGTCTGTCAGGTAAATGCCTTGACCATTATGCTAATCTCCAATCCTATCAAATCAGTGTCAGATGAAAAGTCAATGCCAATCAATCAAATCAATGCCAATAACAAATATTCAAATGTGTGCAAAGGGCAGAACTTGGAAGTCAAAGGCCATGAAATACCAACACAGTCCCTGTAAGTGCTCAACCAGCATCAGTGGATGAAGAGATCAGCAACCAACTACCAATAGTCCCCTGTGACCATTCAACCAGATACCGGTGGCTGAAGGGAATCTGCCACCTGCAGGACCGCAGCCCCCAGCTTGCCCACTACAACATGGAGTGGCCCACCCAGAAGAGCCAAACAGTCCAAGCCTGCACCTCCTACAGATCAAGCTAACTCTTTTACACTTTAGCCTTCCAAGTTTGCCCTTTCACCACAGAAATATGGGTTGTACTACAATATATCTTCTCTGCAAGGACGTCTACCAACTTTTCAATTCCTTTTTTACAGTTTTGTAAAATCAACTTGATCCCTAAATGTGACAAGTGAACTCCATCATTCAAGTAGAGTTCTGGTGAACTGATATTAACAATAGTGTGGTGTACCACCTACCCCACCCCCCACCACCGTTCAACTACCTGCTGCCTTACAAAGTTGTTTGTCAGATCCCTAACCCTTTCTACTGCTTTGGCATTATTTTCTCTTCTCCAGACTGGTCTTTGAATTACATCTGACCACACAAGCTTTATGTTTGGCCATTTCTGCCTGATCTGTAGCAACCATTGCCAAATTCTATTTTTGAGATGTAACAATGGGCTGCTAGCAGCATCCTTCCTCCTATATGTAATACAACTACATTTGGCACAAGTAGTGATTCTGTATATTCTGCAAGAGCTGCCAGCAGGTGCCTGCATTGCATTTCTCTCCTTCCCAGCCAGTGAACTTGAATTTCTTCTTCCTTAAAACCCAGGCTTTTACTCCCAGTTTCATTCAATTATCTGACCATGTGGTACATGAGAGAGTGCCCCAGAAGCCATACCTCCATTGGCTACTTCATTACACCTGTATATGTAAAAACTGTTTACTGTCATCATGATCTGACATATCTTATGTACACTTGTCATCTCCATTAACCTAAGAACATTAATCGGTTTCAGATGACACTTTTGCATTGGCACGTGAAGCAGCCCCTATTCTGGAGGAATGAGGTGTTAGTTTGCTGCTATCAAAACTCAGCCTCCCTATGGCCTTTTGCATAACTGCACTGCATTGGTAACTAGATAAGGGAGCATGATCTCTGTGACACAAAAACAGAGCATCACTGCTTGAATGAATTGCCTGGAATTTTCTAATCCATCTCATTATCTCCCACCCTGTATGCTCTGGGGGCTTGAGCCTCTGCAATATCCCTTTTCCTAACTGGTCCATCTTATGCACCTGTACACTTTCAGCCTCCAACTTAATATCCCTGGGCTCTAACACCCATGGAGGGTTGTCAAGATTACTGTGCTACATTATTTCAGATATCCAGAATGCTTCACAAAACACTTTTACGTATGCTGTCTGAAACAGCCATAGCTCATACTCTGAACTACTTACATTTTTTCAGAACTCCGCAGATACATGCAGACCTACTCAGGCCAGTGGGCTGGTGCTCATCTTCTTTCCTGACCTCCATTCTTGCCCAGCCTTGGAGCATTTTTCTAACTGCAGATACTTGCACCCTGTCCTGTCATCCTTGTTCTCTTTGGTACCAGCTAATTGCTGCCACATGTGCATCTGTGCTGCTCTTTGAGATACTCCTCTTTTTCAAACTAAAAACTTAATTTTAATAGCTGTGATAAAGGTATTGGCCATTGTACTTAACCACCCTTCATCAGCCCTTGTTTTCAAAAAATGGACACTACATTTTTCATACAGTGTTTATAAACTTGGATGCAATTCTTTCGTTATCATGCCCCATATCCGCTTCTCATCAGATTCCAAAGGTGCTGTGGACTCAAACAAGGCTTTAGATCTACTGCTCGAATCAGTTGTCTGAACCTGTCCCACTGAAAATGAGAAAGTGAGTCAGCAATAGCATTCTCTCTCTGTCCCTTGAATATGCTGTGCTCTGAATGTTATGTTGTGCTGTATGCACTTCAGTGCAAACTGTCTTATTAGTCTCCCTATATTCCCTAACCCAGCCAAGTGATTGTTTAAAGGCTAACTTCCTCATGCTATCAGTTCTGAATAAAATGTACTTGTACCTCAGCAAATTGGCCCAAATGTGCACCACTACAACCAATGGGAATAATTCCATTTCTATAATGGACAGACATCCTTTGTATTTTTCCACTCCTGTGGCCACTGCTCTGTAAACATTTGGTCCTTCAGAATCCCACCAAACCCAATGGCTTCTGCTGCATGTGTCTCTTTGTTGCTTTTTGCTGCCAGAGTAACACCCCACTAAACCCCTTCAAGAACTCTTGCCATACCCTCAGATCTGCCTGCATTTCTACCATGATTCTCACTCTGTGATGTGGTTTCATACACCTCCGTCCCATTGCTGCCAACCTCCACATGAATTACCTCCCCATGGGAATAACCCTATCAGCAAGGTTCTTAAGCCCAGCTAAGCTCTGGAGTTGTTTCAGTGTCACTTTCTTTGCTGCCCTGGTTGTTTGCACTTCATCAGCTAATTTGATGACTTTGTCCCTCAGTAATTGCACGTCCCCTCCCACCATGTCTATTTCAATACCCAGAAATATCAAGCATGTAGTTGGCCCCTCAGTCTTTTCTTCTACTTAGGTACCCCAAAATCCCCAATAATTTTCCTCATTTTTTTAAGTTCTATCTCACATGACATAGGTCCAGTGAACAAGATGTTTTCTAAATTGTGTAAGTTTCCACCCACTGGACAATTGACCCACCACCCATTCTAAAAATTATCTAAATTTCTCAAAAATAGTATAAGCTACTGCGCACACCATTGGTATGCAGCAGTTCATGTAGTAATCCCCAAACCACTTTGAAATCCAGAAGCTCCTGATCCCTTTCCTAACGGGCAGAATCCAAAATATGACTTTGATATCTGCTTGCCATAAGTGCTCCTCACCCTTGTGTAGCTATCTGGCTCAAAGCCCTGTCAAATGACACATAAGTTACTGAAGTGTCTGCTTCCATCAACGCATCATCAACTGAATATCTTACTGGAAAGGATAGATGAGGAATGAACTTAAATTCTCCAGCAGTCTTTTTTGGTACCAGATCCAAGGGGACCACCTTCAAATTCTTAAATGGGGTGCTCTAAAGAGAACTTTCTCAAATGTACTTCTTTATTTACCATTTCCCTTACTACCTCTGGCCTTCAAATGGAATCAGGAAACCCTTCTGTAAAACCCCTTTCCAGCACTGCTGCTGCCTCCTTATCTGGGTACACCCAGAGCCACGGCACTATTTTTTCTAACAAAATGGGTGTAGGTAGGGTTCCCTGTCTTGACCCAATTTGTCCTGCCTGGTTTGCCTTTGCTTAGTTTTTTACAGGGCTTGAAGGGGTGTCACCCTCCATATGCCAAACATTCATGAATGAATGAATCTACATGAAGGAAAGGTGTATTTATCTTTGTTGTACCTATAGCACCAAAAAGGTTCATCCCCTCTTGCACTCTTAAAATGTCTACAGTCTTTCTGCCTCATCCAGAATACACTTGCCAAATAGGAAAGCCACAGTCGGCATGCTGTACCAATCCACAGTAACCAATCTCCCATAAGAGAGACATGTCCACATTCCCCCACTGAAGTTCAAGCTGCAAGTGTTTACACTTCTAAATTGCTTAGCATACTCCAGCCGATACCCTCTCTGGACCACTGGCTCTCCTTTTCTTGATTTGATAAAAGTATGACCAAATACTGGTTGTCATGGATGGTTTACATTCTGTTATCACACCAGCAGCGATTGCAAAACTACTAGCCAGTTCTATCATTTCATAGGTTCATAGATTCATAGGTTGGTACTAGGCTATCTGCCCTAGGGCCTATACAAGCCTAGCCATAACAATTCCCTGGATATTTCTTCTTACAATATTTACTTCTCTGGACCCCTGTCTGGCAGGGTGACTGATATGATCCCCGGGGTGAGTTTCCTATCTCCCATCCAATCATCAAGGTTCCTTTTGAAGAGGGCCAAGGAGGCACTCTGCCTGACATGTATGGGCAGTCTATTCCAGAGTATGGGGAGTCTCTGGGTCAGGCACCTATCCCTCCAGCATGTTTTGTTCTTTGTGATGACAAGGTTTAGATCCCTGGAGCATGTGGCTCTGAGGGATTGGGATTTCTTTAAGTGGAACATGTCCAGCAGCTCAGGGTTTGACATGGCCTTGTATGTTAAGCAGAGATCTCTGAGTAGACAATATGCCACAGAGTATAGCTGGAGTTTTTTAGACGGTCAGCATATGGCATCTGCTTTTGGCCTGTAATTCTTTTAGTGAGGTATCTCTGTGGCCTTTCCAGCTGTTGCAGATGTCTTGTAAGGTACATACCAAATGGGGAATTATACTCTATAATGGGTCTAATGAGGGATGAGTACAGTGGGACAATGACCTCCTTTATTCTGGATGAAAAGCCCTTAGTGATGAGGTGTTCCACATAGAAGGATTTCCTGACTGTTGTGGCGATGTGGTTATCGGAAGTAAGACCACTGTTCACCTATGTCCCTAAGCCTCTCATCACACTTTCGATGTTTAGTGTTCTGCCACCTATGTGGTAATTCATGGGTATATGTTTTTTTCCCAAAGGGGATAACTATACATTTCTTGGCATTAAGCTTGAGCCCATGGCTCTGGCACCATGCATCTGTTTCTGTAAGGACCTTTTGTAGACTATCCACATCATTTTGGGATTCAATAATGGCTCCCAGTTTGCAGTCATCTTCGAACTTTGTTAGCCAGAGTCCCTTAGTGTTGGCCTGTACTTCAGAGAAGTAGATGCCAAACAAGAGTGGTCCCAGGACTGAACCCTGAGGTACTGCACTTGTCACTTGTCTGGAGCTGGATTTGGAGTCGGCTACTTTTACAGTCTGGGTTCTGTTAGTAAGCCATTTGGCAACCCATTGAGTGATGTAGGGATTTATGCCCAGCTTAGTAAGTTTATCTATGATTCCAGAGTGGGGGATGATGTTGAAGGCCTTGGCAAGGTCCAGATAGGCTGTGTGGACCACCTTACCCTCGTCCACAGCTCTGGAGACTGATTCGAAGAAGTCAGTCAGGTTCAGGAGACAAGATCGGCCCTTCACAAACCCAAACTGGGTGGGGTCCAGTGTTTGAAGTTTGCCAATGTCTTTGTTTATAAGTTCCTTGATAATGCGTTCCATGCCCTTGCAGATCAGGCTCATCAGACTGATGGGACGGTAGTTCCCTGGATCCAAAGTGGATCCCCCCTTGTGGAGTGGGCACTCAGTGGGCACGAAGTCTGAGGTGAGGCTACGATTAAACATGACACTTAGGTGAAGTGCCAGTTCATTTTGTAGTTCATGTAGTACACAAGCTGGGATGTCATCTGGTCCCATGGATGCTGTATTCTTAGCTTTGGAGAGTGCGGTTTCTACCTGTGTGGCCATGATTACTGGAATTTGGCAATATTTTGGTATTGAGATGGGCCCTTTATGGGGTGAGAGGGGGGGTGAAGTTGACACTAAATCGATCTGCCAGGATATTGGCAATATCCTTGAGATCAGTATATTTAATGCCATTATGTTGAAGCTCAGAGCAGATCTAAGCATTGCCATTTAGATTCTTGACATAACTATAGAATGCCTTGTGGTTGTCTTTGGAATCTTTGGCAATTTTAATTTCATAACTAGCTTTTGAGGCTTTTATGAAGGATCTCAGCTTCTTACTGAGGCTGGTGAGGGAGTTTTTTGTATCCTGGGATTTTCCTCTTTTCTGCAACAATTTATTCCTTCTGTTGTGTAGTTTGTTTATAGCAGGGGACCACCAGATTGGCTTCCTTTTTTTGGAGGAGAGCATCTTGGTTCTATTTGGGATGGTACTATTCATGCACGAGGGGATGTGCTTAGTGTAGGATTCTGCAGTTGAACTTTCAGATCCCGTCTGCATTGGTGCCATGAAGTTTGTCACTTCTGACTTCAGTAGCATGAAGTTGGCTTTGGAGAAAATTTTTTAAGGAGGTTTCCTTACTGGGGGTGGGGGGGTGGGGGTGGGATGTGGATGTCAAGGGTGATTTGCTTATGGTCAGACCTGACCAATGAGGGGGTAACCACTGGTGTGGAGCATCTATCTCCCATGTTGGTAATGACCAGGTCTAGGATATTGGAGCCCCTGGTGGGACAATGGATTAGTTGATCCAGGGCGTTGGAATTTATGAATTCCAAGAACCGTTGGGAAAAGGAATTGGTACCCAAGTAGTTTTCCCAGTTAATGGCAGGGTAGTTGAAATCACCCAGTATTAGGGTGTTTGGTTGTATCTTAATATTTTCCAGTAAGTTTGGAAAGGTGTATTGAGAATCTTGGGGCATGGTGGGGGATCTGCAGCAAGCTACAATTTGGATTGCAGTCTTACCTAGTGTTAGTTGCACCTGGAGAATTTCAGATGCATTGTGTTGGGCAACTAGCCTTGAGGTGTGAATATCCTTGGTGAATATGGACACTCCTTCACCTTTAGTGTTTTGGTCTTGGTTTTGTGGTAAGAGTTGTAGCCTGGTATTGCAGGGGTGCTCTCTGGAGTCTTGAACCAAGTCTCAGTTACTGCACAGATATCGATGTTATCCATTTTTAGGAGTGCCTCGAGAGAGTGCATTTTGAGGTTTAGACTTCTAGCATTGAGTAGCATTACCTTCAGATTTTGCATGCTTTTATCTGTTATGGTGGTGGTTTTGTCCTTTGAACCTTGCCTAAAAAAGGCACTATAAGGGTGGCAAGAGTTTTAGCCAGTAACCTGAATCCCAGGGGTGACAGGTGCAGACCATATCTGGCAAAGCATCGTGGTTTGTTGATCATGTCTTCCCAGGCAGACAGATACTGGATACCCTTTGAATGACACCAGAAGCTTAGTCAATTGTTGAAGTCAATCATTTTGTCCTTATACTGTGGAGTCATTCTGGGCGAAGGCAGGAGGCTTCTCAGGGCTGGGGTCATACCTGCCTGGGCCACATGATCTGAGAGCTCTTCCATGTTTCTTTTCATGTAGTCCAGGGAGGTATGTCTCATGTTATTCACTCCAGCATGGACAATGACAGAGTCATATTTGTACTTGTTGTGGAGTGACATGAGTGCATACGTTATGTGGTGGATCCTGGCACCCGACAGGCAGCTGACTGTAATTTTCTCCTTGTTCAGCCTGGTGAGTGGGACATCAGTGTGCCTGACTATAGAATCACCCATGACTAAAGTGGTGGGTACATTGTCTTGCCTTAGGGGCTGTTGTTGGGTGGCACACTGGTGTTGTGAGCTATGTGTCACTTTGGTTGTGACTGGTGTTTGTTTGCATTTCAGCTTCGAAAGTCCTTGTTTCTTGGGCAGGTTAATGTTAAGGGCCTCCGCATATGTGGGTTTAGTGTTGCTATGCGTGGGTGTTGATGGTGTGGGTTTTGAAGGGCTATGAGTTGCTTGAGGTGTAGTGCAGGTGGTAACCTTCTCCTCTTGACTGTCTAGCACAATCTTGGGCGAAGAGACCTTTGCTTCCAGTTTGGCTATGTAAATGCATCTCTCGCAGGTTGTAGTGTTGGGTGGTAGGAGGAGAGGGTTGTCTGTGTACATGAGGCAGTTGCCGCATTGCCCCAGTATGCCCAGATTCACCAGGTGGACAAGAGAAATCACCAGAAGCTGACCCTTGGACATGCCTGTTTAGGTGCTTTTTTTGTAAAGTATAAGAGCTGTTTTCCCTTACCTTTGCAAGGTACTTTGCAATTATAGGCTGTTTAGTGCCTACGATTAATTTCTCCTTATTGACAAGGAGAGTTGAGTGCTTGTATCAGTTTCAGGCTTCCTAGCACTTTCCAGCAGGTACTAGGGGAAGTGCTAATCACAGAGGTTCAGATTTTAGTGCTACTACTGAGAAACCAGCTAGTTCTAAGGGAAAATTTGAAGAGCAGATTTTCTGGCAACTGGAATAGTTTAACTGTAGCCTCGCGGTGCTGCACGATGCGAAAAATGTGCAAACACACATGCTTTTAAGCCAGAAAGTTGAAAGGGATAGAAATCAGCCCAAAAAGGCTAATAAAATTACAATTTCAGAGCTGGAAACCACTCCTCTAGTGTTAGATAGGCAGTGCAATGTTCACCACTCCCACTGGTAAGCAGTAGGACTTCCCTCTACCACAGCAAGCTCTGGATAGCTCTGAACACAGAAAATAAAGTCCTGAAACCAGCAAAGCCTGGGATCTGGACTATACTAGCTAGGAAAGGCGGGAAACGAGCAAACAAGATAGTATTATTTTTTTTTTTGTTAAAACAGGCTAAACAATGCAATAATACAGTAAAGAAACACAGAAAAGGCTAACACACTTGAGTGTGTAGTCCTAAACAGTAAATGTAATTAAAACTCTACAAAATTAGCAATTTAAAACTTTTTAAATGAAGCAAGGCAAGTGCACAACTAAAAAATTATTTAAGAGGCAGTAATACAGCAGAATAAGTAGCTAGTCTACATATACAGGGAAGTCTATATATACAGAAAAGCACCTAGAGCACTTGAGTTGTAGCAATATTAAGGCAAATACAGTTATAATGTTGTTGTTGTTTGTCTTTTGGCTTTTCCCGGTAATGGGTTGCCACAGCGGAACTCCGGTCCACTAATGATTGGCAGTAGATTTTTACGAAACTCCGAGGTGCCAGCTCGACGCTCAACCTTTAACGAAGGCACACCCATTTACACATGCATGTCTTTCGAATACTACCCAACTGCGGGGAGGACATGCAGACTCCACACAGAAGGCACTCCCAAGCCCGCCGAGAATCAAACGGGAGAACCTCTTGCTGTGAGGTAACAATGCTACCGCCGTACTACCGCGGCATCCAAATACAGTTATAATAAATAAATTAATTAATTTAAAAAAAATTGCCTGAATCTCCTAGTGCTCTGACTGTGCTTCTCAAACATTTTGGAAATATAGAGTATATTTTAAAGCAAATACAGTTATAATAAATGCTTTAAAATATACTCTATATTTCCAAAATGTTTGAGAAGCACAGACAGAACACAAGGAGATTCAGGCAATTTTTTTTATTTTATTTTTTTTGTGAAAGGGAGAAAGGAGGAACAGAAGGCCTTCTCAGATGTTCTCTCTGTATTAGGTAGAATGAGCTAATGATACTAGACTGGGAGGAGTGTCCCAGATCAAATTTAGCAATTTGGAGGAGTGTCCGAGATCAAATTTACAGTAGGGGTGGGCAACTGCAAAGCCACCAAGTATAACAAAAAGACACCAACAGGGAGGGAGGGTAGGGACCAATACTAAAGCTATTAGCCTACACTCTTTAGAAAGTAAACACTACAGAAAGCCACAAAATGAAAGTTTTTAAACAGATAAAGGAGCAAGGAGACTCTACAGAATGCTTTTAACTGCAAACAAATCAGTTACCCATGCAGATTAGTTAATAGCAATAAAATGCAGTAAAAACTATGCAGCAGGCAATAAAAATTGATATATATAAATTGCTCGGAACAATAATCAGTATAAATAAGCCAAAAAAAACAGGATGCTTATATATCTCAGATCAGAGTTGTAGTCAACACCCCTCCTCCACTCTGCTCAGTGTGTATAGACAGAAATCCTCTCAAAGTTAGGGTTAAATACCAGAAGATACAACCTTAAACAACTTTTTTTTTAAAAAAGCACAAAAGAACCAGCCCCCACTAGCCAGCAGCCAATTAACACAATCCAGCCAGAGGTAAAGAAAGGCTTCTGCTAATTCAAGATGGCCTGTTCATGTGCTTTCTTATAAGGGACCTATGTCTAACCTCCAGGTCTTTGTCCTCCCTCTTTTGGTTCTTACCATCCTCTTCTTCTTCTTCTTTGGGCTTGTTCAGAAGTGAGAGGGGGTCCACAAATTTACCTTTTTTATATTTGTTGCAAAATCTCAGAAAGGCGAGCTCCATGAGATCAACAATAGATATATAAGTTGAGTGGCATGTCTACATGGGCTTTCATTCACCCCCCACCACTGAACTTGTCCCCATCCCCTGAGACTCACATTCCAAATCTACTGTCACAGACTCCTCAATATGGCCTCTACTCTCCACTATTAACATGTCCATGAGCTGGTCCAACTTTTCCTCTATTCCCAGTGATTGATTTTCTCCTCCTAATTCTAGGTGGTCCCATCCCGAATTCTGTTCCACCCTGGTTCTCTGTATCCCCTGTTAGGTCCCTGACCTCCCTTGCTTTGTCCTTCCCCCTCATTCCCAGCACTACTCAGGTCTGTCACTAAATTTATGTCTCTCTTATGCTTGTCTTTCTCGTCTTTTCAACTTTTATACCACCTGTCTCCTTTTCTATATTATCCCACTTCCTAATTTCAGCATTAGCATCATTCATTGAGCACTTACCTGCATGTCTAAACATCTTGCAGGTACTTTTCTCTGCTATTTCCTCCATCAAGGCTCCACTTCATCTGTATCTGTTGCCAATGGCTGCTGCTCGTTCCATTACTTTTGTCTATCCCATTGTTGACTATCAGTCTACAAATCCTATCCAGTCATTCTTGATCTTTCGTACTAAGTAATTCCTGCAGACATCTCTCAAATTCATCAGCCATGATTCTGTGTGATCACCTTATGAAGTAAGAATAAAGTTACCCACTGTCCGCTTACCAATCTCCAACTACTTGTTCCATCCTTCAGTATCAATTGCCTATAGTAAGCAGCTTTTATCATTCTCTTCTGACTGCTTAACTCAAACCACTACCCTGCCAGTGCCTGATTACTCTGGCTGAAACATCTGCTGCCCATAGGCTTAAATTAAATTCTTAGTATAGATGGCTTCACACTAACACCTTGTTATTCCCTGTGGTCCTAATATTCTTCCTAGGCCTTGGATCTTACTTAAACCCTTTCCCAACTCTCGACCCCACAGAAAAAAAAAACGTATATCTACTACTGCACCTATGCCAATTAAGGTAGATCACTCATACATATATTAGCTACATCTGACAAAACTCAACCTACTGCGCCTAACTCTTAATATTGCCACACATTGTATGCAGTGCAACCAGTGCATCTAAAGCCTTTGTGTCTGACTTTAATGGGTAACCTTCACAGTTAGTGGCTTCCACCCCCCCCCCCCACAAAGAAAGGTAAGCCTCCCTGATTTTCCCTCTTTCTTTCTCTCTCTCTGTCAAATATAAAAGTACACACATCACCCCTACCAATCTGTGCAATGCACACTCAACAGACTCAGTGACCAATAACTGGTTCCTAGCCAGTCATACCCATTCCTATTCAGCCACAGTTTAGCTCACCATCATATGCGATTGAACCACATGAGAAACTATTTTTGTAAGGCTTACCATGCAATCCCACTGGTTTACTAAGAAACAACTAATTACTGTGGCATTACATTAACACCCATTAGCTGCCTCATCCTAATGAAGAACAATCATTCTACCAAGGCTGTAACAAAAGGACTGAATGAATCAATGCATGACTCATAGATTCACCAACCTCACTGGGCCTGAGTCACATTTTCATCACTGAACCATTGCTAAAGAAAGCAAGGAAATAAACCAAGGCCCAAATTTAAAAGATTTAAATAATATTTTATACAGTTATAAAATTATAAGTTTTGCCTCAGTATTATTGTATATGGCCACACACAAAATCCCCCAGGCCTGCTGGGCCCTAGACTCTACTCCCCATTAAACCAATGAGCAAGGAAGCAAGGCCAGACTAGGGCATAAAATACAGACAAATTTATAAAATGCCATTATCCACTTGTAACGTTACTAAAACAGGTTTAAGTATGCATCATTGTATACGGCAACACATAGGTTCATAGGTTCATAGGTTCATACTAGGCTATCTGCCCAAGGGCATTTATAAGCCTAGCCCATAGTTATTTGGCTTTCGCCACCCCTTTAGTTTGAATAAAACTATGCCTATTATTTTGCTGTGCCTCTGTCAAGCAGTGACACTGAAGTAATCCCTGGGGTATATCTGCGATCCCCCATCCATTGGTCAAGATTCCTCTTGAACAAGGCCAGCGAGGTGCTCTGCCTCACATGTACCGGGATTTTGTTCCACAGCATAGGGAGTCTCTGGGTGATGAATCTGTCCCTCCAGCATGTTTTATTAATAACCGTGTCAAGGTTTAAGTCTCCCGCCCTTGTGGTTCTGAGGGATCTAGATTTTTTGAGGTGAAGCATATTCATCAAATCAGGGTTTGACATGGCCTTATATGTCAGGCACAGGTCACCTCTGAGCAAGCGGTATGAGACTGAATAGAGCTGGAGTTCTTTCAGTCGGGCAGCATAAGACATATTTTTGAGACCCTTTATCCTTTTGGTGAGGAACTTTTGGGGCCTTTCCAGCTGCTGCAGGTGTCGGGTCAGATACATTCCGAATGGGGCATTGTACTCAATCATTATTTAAATCTTTTAACATCTATAGCCCTGCTGGGCCAGACACATTATTCCTCCTTAATCACCAAGCAAAGAAGCAAAAGGCCAAACTAATGCTCAAGATGATGATAGATTTAAATAACACCCTTGCACAGTTGTAACATTGCTAAACAAGTTTGTGTGAGCCTTATTGTACATAGCAACCCCCAAAACTGGCCAGCCCTACCAGGCTCAAGGCACATCATTGACCTTAAACCATCAACCTATGAAGTAACCAACAGGGTCCATGGTACAGACTGTTTAGATAACTTTCCATGCACTTATAACCTTGCTAAAATTGGTCTGCATCAACATTATTGTACACAGCAACCCATGAAATCCTATGGACCTACTGAGCTGAAAACACATTATTCAACTATAAAACAGCTGATCAAGAAGCAAAGGCCTAAATCCAAAGCCTAACATGTGGCCCACTTTAAATATTGCCCGTATCTTATCATGATGTCAAAACAGGACAATGATACAACAACATCCCTGTCAGTGGCTGAGAGCTGTATACTGTCTGTAATATTAAGTGCTTTTGGTAACCATTTAAAATGTCAGGACCCACAAGAGTGAAAAAGCAGATTTACATATACTAAGTCTGAAATGACCATTTTCCTTTCCTTTGAGGTATGGCAGGCTTGGAGTTAGTATATATATATATATATATATATATATATATATATATATATATATATATATATATATATATATATATATGTTCAGGGGGGTTGGCGGGGGCTTGCCACCCACACTGGGGGGGGTGCAATGGGGCTTGCTGCAAAAAAGAAGTTTAAAGGAGAAAAGTGATGTTCAAAATTTGCTCTTCTCCTGAGTTTTCAATCTTTTTTTGTTGTTTTGGTCTGTCAGCACTCAGCATTATGAGTGACAACATTTCAATAGAGAGCCATGCTTTCCCTACTGAGAAGAGTTTTCATGCACATGGCATGTTTGCCAAAGATAAATTACACCTTCGTGACTGTGGGGCCTGCTTTCTATCAAGTAAAATGACAGAAGTAATAGAATCTCTTTTTAGGGACAACAGTCAACAAAGAATTTTATTCTGTAAGCCAAGAAAATCTTTTAGTGTTAATGTTTCTACTCCAGTGACCAAAGTTTAGTTATTATACCATGACTGGCTATTAATATTCAAAAACGAGCACCCTGATTGGTCAGCCCAACCAGCATGCCCATTGTAAATTGAGCATATGCCAATAGCAAAAGTCCAGCTGAAAAAAGTATCATTGAGCGGCCAGCCTGTTTTTTTGGTATGTTGTAGACAAGTATTAATCTGAAGGAAAGAGTCTGAAACTGAAAAGCGTGTCATTATTTAGCAACTTCGTTCCTCGTAAAATTTGTGGTTTTCTAACAAATCACTGAGGAACAAAGTCACTAAATAATGACAAGCATTTCAGTTTCAGACTTTCTTTCCGCCAATGCACAATTATTCTTTGTCCACATTTCTTCAAATAAGTTTGAGAAGTACATACAAGAGCAGAGAAAATACAAGGAAAATCAGGTGCATTCTGCACACTAAAGAAAGATATCTGATTTTCCTTGTCTTTTCCCCGTGTCTCTCTCCTACCTCTACACTGTCCAGAGGTTACAGTTTTGTTTTGTTTTTTTTTAAAATAGCAATGGAGATTGTCCTTTCTCTGTTGCTTGCTTTCTAAAGCAGTTATGTACTGTGTAAGCCTGGGAACGTAAGTCCCATACACATACACAGTAAATCATCAAAGGGCAGAATCCAGAAACAATGGGGAAGAACACCCGGCTCCGTTATACAAAGATATTATGTAAGAAAAGTAAGTATTTATTTTTCTTAAATAATGTCATTATATAATAGCAATAACCCACGGCTGAGTGTGGGTAATGTTGATTTACCCATGGTTGGCTTTGTTTGGTCATGAGGGCAAACCACGCCAACCATGGGTAAGTCCAGCATGACCCACACCCAGCCGTGGGTTATTGCTACAATAAACACCACTAACTAGGACATATAAATGATATAGTTAACTTTAATATTGTTGTAATCTCTGAATGTTGGAATTCTAGTAATCTTTACTAACCAGTTAGACTAAATGTTAACGCTTAAGAGATGATGCACTGGGAGGTGGTGTATTACTGTTATTTCATGAGAGTAACAGATTGTCCATAGTATCAACTGATAATTTATGAGAACATGTAATTGTGGACTTAAATGGGGTCTGCCCAGGTAACTGCTTAAGGGTTATTCTGTTATTATAGCCCTAATATTGGACAAATATACATTGAGTCTAACTAAATTAATCTACATAATTAGCAAAATAAATATGCTATTCTAAGGTGATCTTAGTTACCCTGATATAGATTGGAATAATCTGACAGCCAACAGCCTTTACTCTAATCACTTTACTTGTTTGGTATTGTTTCATGGATTACAGCATATTTTGCAAGAAAACACCATATGAACTCAATGAATGGACACTGTCACTACTGATGCATCTAATATTGTACATAATGTCCAATTTATATCACCATTAGTTACTGCTGACCATAACACAATACAGTTCAAAATATTTAAATCCACTGTTTACAAAAACATTTTTACAAGCTGTAACTATGACAAAATTAATTTGTTAAAACTACAAGCTTTTGATATTGTTGTGAAGGCTGCCAGACTAGTTCTATGTCATTGTAAATATTAATGTAAGCCACAGGCTTGTTTTTACAAATGTAAGAAAACTAAATGGAAGAAAACTGTGTTATATGCTGAACTTCAAAAATGTAACCACAGTACATCCTGCTGGAAGAAACCGGTTAAGTAAAGAATTACAACTGTGTTTGATCTCAAGCTCGGAGACAGGATGTCTGGACCAGCACATTTTTTCTATTGTTTTAAGACAGAGATAATTGCTAGATTTTACATGTAAAAGTGTCTTTTATTGCTATGGCTTCCTGGCCAGGTGCAGCTTACAAAGAAATGTAAATTTTGAGTTTCTGTTAGCCTGGGAACTAAAGGAGAAGTGATAAAAATGATGCAATGTGAAACGAGTCAGCAGTACTGGGTATTATCAATTTAAGACTTTCTCAGAGAGAAAGATTGAGTATTTTGGATTTTGTCTATAGCTGACAACAACTCACCAGCACTTTGCCTTGTAAGTAAAGTTATTTAGGACATAATTTCTCTTAGAGTTAGATAGAAATATAGCCAGATTAGCCTAGCTGTTTTCTATATTTATGTCAGACTCTCCTACAATATTGTTTTAAAGTTCCTGTGATTTCTGAACTCTTGATTAGCACTGTGTTGAATTGAGGAGTATTGTGTTTCTATTATTTATTATTAAATATTTTTAAACTTTTCAACTGTGGCTGTTTTGTGTAGAGATAAATTAAGTTCTAGAGTACTTGCATGTATTTGGTGATACTGACCAAGCCACTCCAGCAGTCACGCTGCTCAGTCACACTTACTATTTGGATAACAGTAATATTACACAGTAAAATTGGTCACCCTTTGGGAAGGGCCTTATAGTAGCTGATAATAGTGGTTGGTGGCAGTCGGTACTACCTTATAGTCTGGGCAGAAAGGGAGCATAGTTGGAGAACCTGTGCCAGCCTTCCCCGGGAGTGTCTGTGTGTTTGTATATAAATCAAATCTTAAAGTGTGTGTGTGTCAGTTACTGGGGCAGGGACATGAAGCACTGGTTGGACAGAGAGGGTGCTGGAGGTTTTAGCTTGACCACTAGGCTCAGATCTGGACCCTATAGCTGTGCCAGTGGGAAGTTTTATTGGGGATCTAGAGAGAAAGGGAGAAACCAGCCCCAGACTGACTGTGTTCTCTGTGTGCTCTTAAGGGAAATTGTATTTTACTGTGTGTGTACTTGTTATCCCCCCAGTGTGCTTGCCCCTTAATGGTGCTAGTGGTGAAGATTGAGGCTCTTTGATTACTGGGCCAGTGCACGAGCATCACAATTGTTAACTGGTCTGAGGAATTATCAAAGGAGGCTGCCTAGTACAATTATTTAATCCTTGAAAATATTCTAAAAAAGAATGTTGAAATTATTGTATCTTACAGATCAATAGGCAGTAAATCTAACTTTCCTCACTGATGTCAAAACTTAAAAAAATTTGCAACAAAAAAAAACATATTTTTGACACACACTAAAGCATCCTAACAAATAAAACAAAATGAAGTTAGTCAAAGGCCTAAAACCGAAGATAATAGAAGTTAAATCAGAATATAAAAAGAAATTAATGGAAGATTAAAATCAATAAACAAGATGCTATACATATATAAACTGAAAAATAAGACATCAACACACAATTTGTATCTTGAAAAATAGCTTCATTCTACTTTATGAACTTGTGTCACTTGTTACACCATTCAATAACTATTTTGTTAATGGAAGTAACACTACTTATAATAATGGAAACAATGATCAATGGTACAACATTCTGATCAAAACCTTATGCCCTTACATTCATTATAGATTCATAGGTTTATACCAGGCTAATGACCAACAGAGTCTTTACAAGCTTAGCCATGCAACCCAACCCAGTTTTGTCCCAGAGCTCCTTGGATGTCTATATGGTGGGGTATGTTAGTAAACAGGTACCTAAGAGTTATGTGGGGGGTATGTTAGTTGAGGATTAATTTGCTTACTGTTGACATCTGCCACCAGAGACTTGAGGGTCAGACTGGGGGTGAATTTTCGATTTTCCATCCAATGATCAAGGTTTATTTTTAATAGGGTCACAGATGAATTTTGACTCATGTAGATGAGGAGCTTATTCCATAGCATGAAGATCCTTTAAACACATAGTCTCTCCAGCATAGTCAATTTATGCCACAGGCAAAGTTCAGGTCCTTGCACTGCATTGTTTAACACAACATCACTGAGTAAGGCATTACACTCTATTAATAAGACAACATGAATGGGTCACAATAATATCCCATCGATCTTGTCATATAATATCAGGAATTAATTTCACCACTTATTAAGTCAATTTTTAATATGCTGTTGTTCATTGGCATGGTATCAAGACTTTGAAAAAATCACATTATCCCTGTATATAGGAAAGACAATAGGAATGGGGCTAAAAATTACAGACCAATCAACCTGACATCAATCCTGGCCAAATGTTTCGAATGCTGTAATGTCAGTATTATAAAAAGAGATAATAATAATATGGAACTCTTAGATTTCTCCCAACATGGTGTTTACAAAGGAAAATTAACATTATCAATTCTGGTAGACTTTTATGAACAAATATCAAATGCTTCAGGTATTCACAAACCGTTAGGTGTAATATTTCGGGATACAGCTTAGGCCTTTGAGTTTTTATCTCACACAGTTATGCTAAATGCTGATTGCTGTAAATATAATCCCGTATACCAGAAGATGGATCATGGAATGGTTAACACGTAGATCTTAGGTTCATAGGTGTTTACTGGGCTAACAACCACATGGGCCTTTTAAGCCTAGCCATGCATCGCAAATCTCTGACAAGTTCTTTTACCCTTGATAAGTTTAAGCAGTGGTCATACTACATCCCATATAGGCAGTAATGCCATCATGCTCTGTTACAATATATATATATATATATATATATATATATATATATATATATATATATATATATATATATATATATACAGGGAGAGAGAGAGAAAGAGAGACTAGCCCAATTTTCCCAGAACATTGCCTGGTTAAGTGACTTTCTCAGAGTAACACAACAGGCAAACAAATGCTGATGAAATAAAATCCTAGACTACAGGGTGCACCTCATTAACAGCTCATAGCCTCAATCCTGTGCCATAACTGCCAGACAAAATGTGTGCTTGGCTTTTCCACATATATTAAATGATGTACAAATTATTCAATATGAATTTAACTTGATCCCTCAATTAATTTTGAAACCCATTAAGTTAAACTGACATTTTTCAGAAGCAAACTGAAGAAGTGGTCAGTTTATTAGGCTTACAGTGTTACACAATATGAACATAGAAACAGGGAATCAAGCCCACAGATAAAGCTCCTCAGCAACTCATAGCCTTAACTTACGGAGCTATAATGCATTCGCTCATTGGAAGTCGCAACATCGTCACTCGACATTTCAGAAATCTGGAGGTTGTGCTTTCGCACTTTGGTGCATCGTACAACCTCCTTTCAAATAAATGAAGGTATACCGTTAGCATGCATCGTCTGCAGGATCTGGAGTTTGAAACTCAAATGTACGTCATTATTTTGTGACTTCAATTCTCATTGATTTGCCAGAATAACCACACATTTTATGAAGAATACACCAGAAATATGAGGCAAAAATCTGGAGAGTCTGCAAAAATCTGGACAGTTGAAAGGTGTGCACTGCAGAATACTTACAGATACTAGAAAATATATCAGGAACATTTGGTCTAGAGACTTGAATTCATACGATTTTAATCACTTCTTAATAATCCAAATATTGCAATTAACAGTAAGCCTGTATTGCATTCTGACCTTCCATTCTGTGATAGCAAATTTATTTTGCAAAACTTTAAAAGATCATGCATTAGGTTCAACTTCAAACTTAGCAAATAAGCAGGGGAGGCTCATGGTACTGGCTGCTGGGCTGCTGCATACCAATAAAAAAGGAGAAAATGTATTTTTAATTTACTTTTTTTATTAAAAACTGTAACTTTAGTGTTATTGGTGCCATTGCTATTATCATGAACATTTGGAGTTCCAAGATCTTCAATGATAATTTAAAAGAAAAAAATATATATATCAGTTTACTATCTTTGCTGAGCTGTTTTCGAAATAGCCCAGCACTATGTCTACGCCACACTCTGAATAAGGCAATCAGTCCTTATTACACTTCTTCCTGCCTTCTGCAGAAGGCAGAATCAGCAGAAAAAGTGGCTCATTGGGCTGCTGCAAGAAGCAGGCTGCCTCAGGTGGCTGACTGATACTGAGGAAGCCTGATACTAAAAGTAAAAGATACTGAAAGTAATGGATTTATTGCAAAAAAATTATTTATTGAAATATGACTGCAGGAGACATTTTTTACTAGCCCTACATGTGGCACTTATCTGCTATGCAGGTAGATAAGTATTTTATTACAAGTGAGTGAGTGAGCATGTTTGTGGGTGTGTGTGGGGTGGGGCATAATTGCTCTGAACTGTCCCAGGTTTCAGAGAATGTTTCTGATTTAACCTTATTTTTAGTAGTGTTTTATCACCTGTTGCATCGCGTGATGTTCTCATGGTTATTTAAGGAACGATGTCAGAAAATTCATTTAGTTCTGATGAAGTCCTTGCTATTTGACTGGGACAAAAATATTTAACTTGCAACTTGTAATTTTATTTTAATCCTGTGGGAATTAAAGGTGGGCGATATTCCTTGCAGCATATTTTTTGTTGTTTATGGCTTTGTTTGGATGCCAGTATTATAAAGTGCTTAGTTGCTTTAATTTCATCCCAGTCTACCTTCAGAGAGGTACGCAGAAGGTAACTATTTTGTTTTTGCAGGGGCAGGCAAGCAGACACATCTTCTGTATAGGATTTATGTATATTTACAAGCTTTTGTCATCTAATGCATTGGGAACTACTATTGTTGTTAGCTTTGAACATTAAGCTTTAGTCATAACTTATTTTTCCTTAAAAGAAAAAAGAAGTAAGACTTAATTTCTTTCCTTACTCATGATTTTCATTTAGACCATGACTTTATTAAAAGGTTGTTAAAAAAGGTCTAAGATGGCACCTCAAAGAATCTTGAACTCAATGACTTCTGAGGACCTGGCCACCCCAAGCTCCCAGCTTAAATCAGTCAGTTACTTCCTTCACACTTATTACAGCAGAGTCTTGGCCATTTAGGGTATGTTAAAATTATAGAGAAAAAGGCTAAAAAGTAAGACAAAGTATGAAAAAAACAAGAAATAAAGTAATTTTATCTTGATCGTGTGGGACCAGGATGGAGAGAAAACAGGGGAGGGGCACTGGGGAGGTGCAGAACCAGTGTGCAATGGGGAGTATGGAATACTTTTCACCTAAGACTAGTCTTGTTGATTGCAGTTAGACATATGAGGTGCAGATTGTTCATAAACTGTCTATAATGTGTGGGTGGAGAGGTAGTCTGTGGATGGAAATGACTAACACCATTCGTTGTTTGATTGGCAGGTGGTGCTCATTGTCCTGTCATAATAGAACCCCACACCATTCCAATTCACCCTACCCCTTAAGCTGCTTCCTGTAGCCCTCCAGACACCACTACAAATAAGTAGAAATTAAAATCACATTATTTTCCTTCCTTAATTTTAATACGTAGAGCTGTGGCTAAATTAGTTCTGATAAAGTAAAGAGAATTTGCAAATTGTTTAACCTGTTTTTTTTTTTTTACTTTGAGGTCTTAATCTATTTCAGTGATTTACAACAAAGAGAAAAATCTAAGCTCTTATTCTCAAATCCATATATTAAGGTATTAGACTACTTACTTAATGGAGATAATCATCATCATTCATCATCATCATCAATCCCCTTTTTCTCATTTTCTACGTAGGGCCGGGGTGTTGAGGCACCTGTCACCATCTCTGTCTATTCAGTGCCACTCTCCTACTTTTTTCAGCACTCATGCCTAATTGTTGCAGGTCTTCACTCATACAATCCAGCCACCTCTTTGCTTGATGCCCTCATTTTCTCTTGCCTTCTTCTTGTCTGTCCAAAATCTTCTTCACCAGATTGTCTTCTGCTTTCCTGCACATGTGCCCAAACCACAGTAATCTGTTCTCTTTGAACTTTTCTACAATTGGAGCCACTTTGGCTTCTGCTCTTATGTCCTCATTTCTTCATCTGTCCCACAGCATGCATCCTACCACCCATCTCAGGCACTGCATCTCCATCACCTCTAACTTCCTCACCTGCTCTGCATTTACTGCCCAGGTTTCTGTACCATACATACCGTACTGGTCAAAGCACTATTTTGTATATCTTACTTTTCAGCTTCTTTGGCATCTTTCTGTCATACATTACCCCTAACACTCAGTGTCAGTTGGCTGCAACTCCTCAGATTCTAGATTTGACCTTCGTCCTCGTTCAGGCTCCCCTTCAACCACCCCTCCCAGATACTTGAAGCTATTAACCTATTCCACTACTTTCTATTTTATCTCAATTTCAGCTTCTTCTGATTTTCCCCAATTTGCTGCCATTACAACAATCTTATCTGTACTCAGTTTCATCCCATGTGTCTTAAGTTTTACATTCCATTTCCCAATCCTTTGCTGAAATTCTTGCTCAGAGTCTGCCTGTAATGCCACATCATCTGCACACAACAACTTTGTTGATCTGTCCTCTCCAACCTGTTTGTTAATGTAGTCCATCACCAGTATGAACAACAGTGAGCTCAGAGCTGCACCTTGATGCGCACCCACTCCCCCTGGAACCCCTCTTTCAGACTGAACACTGTTCATACTCGATTCATTGGGTCCTTCTACATAGCTTGCACTAATCCTACCACTGTTTCTGGGACTTCAAACCACAGCAGGACTACACAAATCAGCATTCTTGGAACCTTGTCATATGCTTTCTCTAAGTCTAGGAATGCCCAATTAAACCCTTTTCTCATTTCTAGCTTCTTCTCAAGTATCTGTCTCACTGCAAATATTAGGTCAGTTGTGCTGCATCCTGATCTGAATCAGAACTGTCTACTACTGTGTGCATTTATTTATAAATCACCCTCCCAAGAACCTCCATGCAGTGTGATAGGAGTTTGATACCGCTATACTGACCACAGCTGAGAAGGTTTCCTTTGTTCTTGAACACCGGCACTGATATGCTTATTTTCCAGTTATCTGGGATACACCTTTCTTTCTATACTGCTATGAGTACCCTCAGGAGCCATTTCTCCCCTAAATCACCCAACATCTTGATCATATCTGCTGTGACCTCTCTGATCATGTTGCTTTCCTGACTTCATTTTCCTTAGTGCTACTCTTACTTCTTCTAGGGTGGACTCCCCTTCATCCTTCATTGTAGGCTGTGTCTGAGGCAGTACAGCTTCTGTGGGGTATTCTTCATTCAGAAGCTGCTGAAACTATTCCATCTGCCTTTGATGTCCTGTGGACTAGTGAACAGGTTGCTACTGAAATCCCTTATGAAGGGTGTCTGACAATTTTCTTTATCTTTCTGTCTTTGCCTTGCAACCTGATAGAGTTTCTTTGTGACATCCATTGATCAGTTTCCAGAAGCTGGTACAGTGTCTCTAAATCTATCAAGATTCAACCCTTTACCCTGATCCTGGGTGACTTTAACTACCCAAATATAGATTGGAAGAACTACTCATGCCAGAATGCAAATGCTCAGAGATTCCTTGATTTTGTCAATGCAAATGCCTTGGAACAGCTAGTCAATACCCCCACAAGTGGTGATAATGTCTTGGACTTGGTATTAACCAACATGAATAACCACTGTAGCATCCCTATAGTATTGTCCTCCCTGGTATGATCCAACCATAAAGCAGTCACTTTTGAAGTCACCATCTACTCTAACCCCCCTCTAGCTAGGATCAGACATAAAAACTTCTCCAAAGCTGATTACAGCCTCCTGAGGGATGGTATAAACAGCTTTACATCCCCCTCCCCCTCTGTAGGAACTGGCACCAATGTCCAAATCTACACCAAAGTACTGTACAAGCATTTATATAGATGCATGGAATCAGGAATACCCGACAGGACTAAATCATCCTCTGCAAGGAAGAGTAAACTTGTCTGGTAGACATCTGCAATAAATAAACTCTATAACAAAAGGAAATAATTGCCATCCAAGACCAGGAAGGAGCAGGTGCCCAATTATAAGCAATGTCTCCTTAGCCTGACCAAGCAAATATGAGCACTAGTGAAATCCTCCAAAGCAAACTTCGAGCCCAAATCGGCCACATCTACTAGACACAATCATAAGGCCTTCTCCTCATATGTCTGCAACCTCAAAGGAATCACCCATATCTGTTCAGAACTGGTGGCCAAGGACACCACATATACAAATGCCGTAGATATAGTAAACTTGCTGGTGGACAGATTCAGTGAAAACTTCATCCCTCTGTCCCCCATCAGTAAATCAGAACATCCCCAGTACCTGTCCCCTTCCCCTTATATCTGGGGAACAGGTCATCACTGCTCTCTCAAAGGCAACAAAAATACAGCCTCCATGGGACCTGATAACATCCCAGGCTGCATCCTATGTGAACTCAGGCAGGAACTTGCAGCACCATTACATGCCCTATTCAACCAAAGCTTTGTCCCAGCTGAGCGGAGGACAGCCACTGTCATCCATTTGTACAAAGGTGGAGCATCCACCAATCCAGGAAATTACAGCCCCATTAGCCTAACTAGCCTGATCTCCAAGGCAATGGAATGAATTATCATGGACCTCATTAACATGGACACTGGCAACCTCCAAACACTCGATCCCACACAATTTGGTTTTGTCAAGGGGAGGTCATGTCTGTTAAATTTGGTCGACTTCACTGAGACAGTCACCAAAGCAAAGGATGAAGGGAAGACAGTGCACACCACCCACTTTGACCTGGCCAAAGCCTTTGACACCATTCCCCACTCGGGCATACTAGATAAACTCTCTCAACTAGGCATCAATCCATACGTTACCAGATGAGTAGCAAAGTGGCTCACAGATAGAACCCACCTAGTCAAAATAGAGGGAGTCACCTCAAGCAGTAGACCTGTAACAAGTGGCGTACCCCAGGGTTTGGTCTTGGGGCCTCTGTTGTTTGGG
This sequence comes from Protopterus annectens, assembly GCF_019279795.1. NCBI lineage: Eukaryota > Metazoa > Chordata > Ceratodontiformes > Protopteridae > Protopterus > Protopterus annectens. The sequence goes on along the minus strand of NC_056735.1, from coordinate 1,188,427,701 downwards.
ATATACTTTTCTGAGATGCAGGCCAAAACCAGTGAGCTATGGCTGTCCAAGTTTGCAGATGACTGCAAGCTGGGTGCTGTCATCAATTTCCCCATTGATGTGGACATCCTCCAAGATGGTCTCACTCAGACAAATGACCAGTGCCAGAAACATGGCCTCAAGCTGAATACCAAAAAATGCATCATCATCCCCTTTGGGGAGGGTGATGTCCCCACAAATTATCACATTAATAACAATGTCTGAAGCACGCAATCAATTATCAGGGATTTGGGCACTCAGGTTGATAGTAACCTGACTTTTGACCACCATGTTGCTTCTATTGCATGGAAAGCCTTCTACATGACCCGCCTCATAAGTAAGGGTATCTTATCCAGGGACAAGGAGGTCATAACACCCCTGTATTCCTCCCTTATATAGCCCATTATTGAGTACAATGCCCCTTTTGGCATGTACCTCACAAAATGCATGCAGCAGCTGGAGAGACCACAGAAGTTCCTCACCAGGAGAATCCAGGGCCTCAAACACCTACCCTGCACAGATAGGCTAAAAGCCCTGTCCCTCTACTCAGTTTCAGACAGACTCCTCAGAGGTGACCTCTGTCTGGCATACAAGGTGATCATGGACCCACCTTGATGTAACTGCTGCATATCCGCAAGTCAAGATCCATTCGAGTAACTCGCACACACGGCCTCAACCTGGTCTGTGACATCAACAGGACTTGTTGGTGGGACAGATTTGTGTCCCAAAGACTCCCCCATCTATGGAATAGACTCCCTCTCCACATGAAGCAGAGTTCCTCTTTACCCCCTTTTTAGGCACAACCTGAATAACTGGATGGGAAACAAAATATACACCCCTGGGATTCCACCCATGTCCCTGCTGGACAGGGGCATCGGGTGTTGACTTGTCTAAACATGGGCTAAACTCTTGGCTAGGCTTATAAGGGTCTCAGGGCTAATAGCCTAGTAACCTTCTATGATCCTATGATCCTATGATGTCTTGTTCTTTGCTATTGCAACTCCTCTCTTAGCCTCTGTGTTAGCTAACCAGTATTCCTTCCTAGTCTGGTCTGTCTTTTCTTTTTCCCACTTTTTCCTGCACTCCTTCTTTCTTTTGATGAATTTCTGGACTTTGACATTTCACCACCAGCTTTCATTATGTACCTTATTTCCACACCTGGCTTAGCTGCAATCTGTTCTGTAGCCCTTACACATGCTGTTTTGAGGTGCTGCCATTCTTCTTTAACTCCATCTATTTCCTCCTATTCTTGAGGTGCTAGAGCCCTGAGTAATTCCTTAAACTGTTGTGCTGTCTCTCCAGTCAACTTCCAGGTCTTCAGCCTGGTATCTGTTGACCTTAGCTCCTTTTCTGACCACTGCTTAGAGCTGATTTTGTCCACCAGTTGTTTGTGCTGTGGACTGACTGTTTTACTGGGGATGACTTTGCAGTCTCTGAATTTATTCCATTGCCGTTCCTTACTAGGAAGAAGTCTACCTGAGTTGCATGCTGGCCACTCTTGTAGGGGATCTTGTGACTATCTCTCTTTCTGAGCTGTGTGTTGGCTACCCTCAAGTTTTTTTGCCAGACAGAATTCTAGAATGGCTTCTTCTTTATTCCTGTTGCTTAACCATATGAACCCAGGCAGTCCTTATATCCTGTTCTCTCTGTCCTGATATGTGCATTCAGGTCACCCATTATCAACACCATTTCTTGTTGTCCTGCTTTATGATAAAGTACTTCTTGGGGGGTGTTACACTTCTAGAAGGAGAAATGCTTTGATAAACATCCCTGGGGGCTATAAACAGCAGTACTTGTGAGCAAAAGCATTACTTTTATAAACTACTGCAAGATTGTGTGTGTTTTACAGAGTTGTGTGCAAGACCCTCTGCTGTGAAAAAAAAAAAACAACTCTTTTAAATGCTGTTAGATTCTTTTTTTATTTTAAACTTTTCTTGTGTGTAGTTACATGACTTGTTTCTAAAGGGGAAGTGATTTGAGAAATATCCCTTCTTCTTCTTCTTTCGGCTTTTCCTGGTTAGGAGTTGCCACAGCAGATCACCTGTCTGCTCATAACTGGCAGTGGAGTTTTATGGTGTCGAGTTGCCAGCCTGGTGCCCAACCTTCCACAGAAGGCAAACACCCACACGCATTCACGCCAGTTTAGAGTGTCTAATCTGCCTATGGCATGTCTTTGGGATGTGGGAGGAAACCCACACGACCACAGGGAGGACATGCAGACTCCGCACAGAAGGCACCCCAGCCGAGGATAGAACCAGAGAACCTCTTAATGTGAGGCGGCAACACTAACTGCTGCACCACTGCGGCTGCCCCAATTTGAGAAATATCCCTAATGGCTGTAAACAGCAGCCCTTGTGAGTGGTAGCAAGCAATAGTGATTTTTAATTTTTTAACACCTTTATTAAAATGTCACTTAAGAGATAGGCACACACATATTAATAGAAAAGAAAACAATTCAAATTAACATTTTCCATTTACACACATTGTATTACACTTTATTTCTTTATAACAACTGTCTTTCAATCCAAAAGTACCTAAATCACTCAATTCCTGCTTTCCATTAAACCTTATTCCTACTTCTGAACATTATTCTGCATGTATTGTTCCTACAAATTCCATTTATTTCTGTGTAATTTTCTCCTTCCCTTCTCTAAAGACTTCTCCTCCAGTTTTTTTATCTCTTTACAATATTCAGCATTTCAAATATAGTTGGTTTGTTTAGATTTTAATTTCTATTTTCAAGTAATTGCTTTTTGGCAGCCAACAGAATTAAACTTAATAAGGTCTTACTATGTCTAGGTAATTCAGATCCTATGTCCAAACTCAGAAGAATCATTTCATTAGCTATTGCCATTTGCTCCCTCCGTATTTCTGACAGAGACCTCTGTAGGAAATTTTTAAAATCTGCCAACTCATTAGATCCCCAAAAAACATACTCCCAGTCATCTCTTTCTTCTGCATCACACCTCTAATATTTGCTATTTACCTTAGAAAAATATTTGAAGTCTGCTTGGAGTAATAAAACACCCATACAAATACTTCCAATCAAAACTCTTAAACTTTCTGGGCTTTGTTGCATACCTGGGAGCCATACATATGTCCTCCATTGTTCCCTTGCAAATTGCTTTCCCATTCTCTCTTCCCAATCTTTTCTAACCTCCTGTGATTGATTCTTATAGTTAACATGCACATTTTACATGCTGTACTAATTATTTCATTTTAACAGTAGCTTCTGCTCAAGATTCAGATAAAAACTTTACCCAAGCAGGTCTTTCACTTAGAACTCCCCTTTTCCTTTTTCTTTGCCTATACTCAGATATCAATCTCTGACAGGGATGGCAGTCTCTTACCTGCAGTCCAAACTTCTTGGCCTCATCCCACTTTCTTAATTTCCCCTCTCTAGTAAGTTGCTCCCAGTACCTTGGCTCCTTTGTCAGTTTTTATCAGTAAATTCTAGCTTCATCTTCTATAGTTTCAGTACCCCATACTTGCAAACATCCCTAGAGGCAAAATCTCCATTCTCCATTCATGTGTTGGTTTAATTCTTAGAATACTTTGCAAGCAAGTGTGGGTTTTAAATTTTAAGAAAAATAAATGAATTCTCACAACTATTGTCCATATCACAAAGGCTAAATCAAGAATAGAACTTTAGTACTGACTATATTCCACAAATATGGATGGAGGTAATTATCCTTGTCCCTAAGGGGGTAGTTCTACTTACATTGAATATTTTCATCCAAATAGTTTGATATGTATATTGGGAAAATGTTTTGAATGTATACTTAGTGATTTGATAATTAAGACAACATATTCAAAATTAGACATACTTACCAGATAGTTTCGAAAGCTTTAGACGATGGTCTAATGGTTGATGTAGACATAGCTAAGGCTTTTGATTCCATGCCACATGCTGAATTGTTGAATAAAATGAAGAAAAGTAAGATCAGTGGTTCTATTAACAGATGGGTAGGAAACTGGTTAAATGGGAGACACCGTAGGGTTAAAATCAGGGATGCTTTTTCAGATGCTAAAAATATGGAAGTAGGAGTGCCACATGGATCAAAGCTTGGACTGTACTTAGACTTCCAAGATGGCTGCACATTAAGTAACAGCTTAATTCTAGCTCTCCAAGTGTGAACACAGAAACTTGGCAGAGAAATCCAGTGGATCTGTATTTCTGAGTAAATTTCAGAAACTGGCTAGTAAGTGCACTGCCTGGATGCCAGGAAAAAAGAACTACAGAGGACCTGAAGGAAGCTGAGCTACAAAGGGTGACAAAAAATACTGACTGTGAAAAATACTGTAGCTGTCCAGCAAAAAGCAGTGCAAGCTCCAGACCTGACTTTCAGTAACCTTGAGGGAAATATAAAGCAACTACATACGGACCTGACTAAAATAAATGAAACACTAATGCAGTATATCAAATCAAACAATAAAAGGCTGGAAAAATCGAAGAAGCTTTAAACAGATACTCAGATAAGGTGATAAAACCACAAAATGTAGAGGTCAAAATGAAGAAAAAGCTGACTGAATATGAGACTGTACAAGAAGAAATATTTAAAAAATAATAATAAAAATAATAGAATTAGAAGACAGAGCACACAGGGAAAACCTGAAATTTTCTGCAGTACATGAGAAGCTGGAAGGAACAGACTATTAATTTAATGAAAGCACAAATAAGCAACTCTTTCTTCTTGATCAGTTTTAAGAAATGTAGGCACTGCAATGTAAAAAAAAAGATATGGTTAAAGAGCATGACAAAAGAAAAAGTCAGTGTGCTTTTTCTCATTCTTGCATAAGGGAATGGCTGGGTTAAGCCATTAGCTTTATACAGTAACAAGTTTTAAGCAAAAGCAAGTAAATAGAAAAGAATATTGAATATTATAAGGCTTTTTTCTAGTAAACAGTTTTGTAACTGGTTCTTATGTCTGTAGCAGACAATCTGATAAAGAGAAATGGCTTGGAGAAAATGTTTTCTGAAACCATTCAAGTGTTTTCCCAGCTGACAGATCTATAAAGATAAGTCAAAACCAGACAACACTTAATAAAACCATAGGCTTTACCATGAGTTTTGTAATGGAAAATCTTTCTTTTAGTTTAGCTTGAGTCTGTGTGTGTGGCTTGTCACTTTGGAGCATTTGTTCCTATTAGGAGGGTAAAACTTCAATATTTGAAGATGTACATAATTCTGTGTGTTATTATTAAGCTAATAGGTTTTAGGTGGGTATTAGGTGTGTGTGTGTGTGTGTGTGTGTGTGTGTGTGTGTGTGTGTGTGTGTGTGCGTGTGTGTGTGTGTGTGTTTGTTTGTTTCAGGGTTTTCAATAAAACAAAAAGTTCTGCAAGATGTGACATAGGCTCAAATGGAGGTGACAAGAAACAATTGTACAAAAGATTAACCCGCTAAACAGTGCATGTATGTAACGCAAAAGCTGTTATACATAAAAGGTTGGAATAATAATCCCTCAAGAATATGATTATTTCTATAATGTCTTTAAACATTAATGTTCTCACAGTTAAACACAACAAAAAGAAAGAGTAATGAACTACATTAAAAATGTAGAGTGCAAACAGCTATGTTACAGGAGACACACTTGGAAAGAACTGAACATGTCATTTTGAAAAACAAAGGTTTTCAGGATGGGTATTCAGGAGAATACCCGGGGCAAAGGAAGATAGGAGTACTTATATTAATTGCAAGAGGAGCTCCAATAGTAATAAAAAATGATAAAACAGACAATAATGGTAGATTTGTAGTACTAAGGGACTACTGGCAAGTGAGGAGGATTACACTGGCATGTATTTATATTCCACCGAAAACTGCTATAATGGAGCTTAAGGAATTTCTTGGAGAAATAAACAGCTTTCAGTAAGGAATATTACTTATTGGTGGGAAATGGAATGTGATTTGCAACAGTGAAGATGTGTCTTGGGGGCTCAGAAGGGAAAATATAACAAAGGAGGGTAGATTTCTAAAGAAATTTATGAAAATATTTGGCATGGAAGATGTGAATTCAGTACTAGGAGATTGGAGTGATTTTACATATTATTGGCCAAGATACAAAAACTGGGCTAGGCTAGACATAATTTACATTTCACAGGAACATGTGCACTTAATTGCAGGTCTTGATACACACCAAATAACTATTTTAGATCATGCACCAACAATAACTAAAATAATAACATAGGGTAATGAAATAAAAATGAGACACCAGTGCTTTCCCCCCATCTGTTAAAAAGAGAATAATTTAAGGAATTGGTAGTGGAAATTATTCAGGAGCTATTAGAGAAGATAGATTTTTTTCTAAAAATATAGCTAGGGAGTGAGATAAAATTAAAGTGGTATTTAAAAATAGGGTGAAAATAAAAGAAATGGAGATATGGTTAAGAAGTAACAAGAATTATTTACAGGGACTGACAATTGTTAAAGTATTGCAAAAAGGGGGAATCTCACAGAGCAAGAAGAAGAGCAACTGCAGAATGCTAAACAGAAAATAAGGTATTATCTCAATAGTATGCATGAGTTTAGAAAGATTGCTTTTAAGCAACCATTTTTTGATAACTCTAGAGCACAAAAACTTTTAGCACAACAACTCAAGTGACAGAAAGCAGAAAGGGCTGTCCCCAAGCTTAGAGAGCCTATAACAAGGAAGATAAGAAGGGATCCTATAGGATTATTAGAAATATTTTGGAAATTCTATGAAAGTCTGTATAAAGCAGAGAAATATAGAAATCAAGAAAAGGTACAAATGGAAATGTTTATGGAAGAATTAAATATGCCAAGGTTAGAGATAGAGGAGGCTCAATTACTAACAGTTAGGATAGGAGGAGATGAGATAAAAATGGTGATGTATAACCAATCTGCAGAAAAGTCCCCAGGAATAGATGGGATTCATGTAGAAGTTTGGAAGCTAAGAGGGAAAAACTGATAAAGGTCTGGAAGGTTTTGTTTAACAGTATTTTAAGAGGAGGAGAAGTACCAACATTCTCGAAGAAAGCAGTAGTATCTGTAAAACTGCTACTAACTTGAGGTAACTTTATAGAGTCCATTAGCAAACTTATGAATCACTCCAACTCCACCACCACCCCACCCACCTCCCCCCTAATCACCCTAACCCCTCCCCTACTTTCATCCTGCAAACAGTATTTACCTCTTAAATAAAATTGCTGCTCTTTAAGCTCAAACCTTGCTCTCCCTCCATAGACAGTCTCCCTCCACTCTTTCTCCATCTAGCTGCTAACTCCATAGCCTTACCCTTCTCTATCCTCATCAACAGATCTATTACTGAAGCTACAGTCCCAGGCATCTGGAAAAAGTGTTACACTATTCCCATCCACAAGGGAGGTAACTCCACTGAACTAACTATAGGCCCATCACAATATTATCTCCCCTATCCAAAATCTTGGAAAAATGTGTACACAAACAAATTCTCCTGCACCTCACCAAAGACAACTTAATTACCCCCACCCAACATGGTTTCCACCCTGGCCATAGCACTTCTACAGCACATATCTCCTTCATAAACACTATTGCTCAAGCTAGAGAACAAAATAAACTTGCCTCCTGTCTCTTTCTTGACCTATCAAAAACATTTGCTACTGTCCACCATCCAATACTCTTAGAGAAACTCTCCCAATTAAACCTATCCCCTGCCACTATTTCCTGGTACTCTAGTTATCTTAGCAACTGCTCCCAGTCCATCAAATGGGATTCAGCTATCTTCCCAGAACTTCCAGTGCTGATGGGAGTTCCCCAAGGATCAATCCTAGGACCACTACTTTTCAATATTTTTACCAATCAGTTATCAAGCTCTACCCCACACTCATCCCTAATGCAATATGCTGATGACACCACAATCATCACCATTGCAGACACACTTCCCAAACCCAATACTAAAACTCAGGAATCCTTCTTGTCTATCGAGACCTGGCTCAACCTAAACCATCTAATCCTAAATCCAAAAAGAAACAAACTCCTTCTCTTTCTACCAAAAACTATGACCCACCTGAAACCAAACTTCTCCATCACCTCCCACAACAACACACCTATTATAGTGGATAATCACACTAAACTACTTGGGGTCATCATTGACGACCAGCTAAAATTTGACCAGTATGTACTAAACCACATCAAGAAAACCCACCAAAAATTAGGTCTTCTTCATAGAAACAAAAATTTCTCTCTTCTCAAGCAAAAGTTGCGCTATCACAGGCCTACCTTCTACCAACCCTTTTCTATGGCTCTCAGATTCCCAACAACCTGATGACCTCTCTTATATCCAAACTTGAATCCACTTTTAACAAAGTAGCAAAATTTGCCTCTGAACTTCCTTGCTCCTCTACCACTGTCTTACACTACAAAAACTGAAATGGTTAGAGCTCCCTCACAACCTTACACTATCCCAACTCCAAGTAATCCATTCCATCCTATTCCAGCCCACCTTTTACCCTGCCATATTACCCATCATCTCATCCTACACCCCAGCTAGAACACTCCGGAGCTCTGACCAACACCTCCTGATCATAACCAAACCCAAACTCAACATACGAAAAAACCTGTATAGCTATTACCCCGCCAAACACTGGAATAAACTCTCACTGGGCATCCGAAACACTACATCCAAACTTCTATTCAAAAAGACTGTGAGAAATCACCTTAGCTTAAATAAACTTTGCCTCTGTTATCAGCCCCCTGACTAACCCATCTCTCCAGACCAAACAGTCACTTCTTTTTCTCCTACTAGTACCTAACCCTACCTCCATCCTAACTCACCCTCTCTTCTTCTCTACAAAAGCCGTCCCTACTTTTACCCCTAAACTTTCCTTGTACTATTACAATCTCCTCACCAGAAGAATGGTCAACAACTACTGCTACCCAGAAACATCCTTACTAACTTGCTTTCTCTTTACTATAAACACTATTTTTCCTGGTTTGCCTACTTCAATATACATAGCTAGCCAACATTGTATATAATCTGTAATCAGTATTATTATTATGTACTGCTTTACATTGTCATGTTTTTTTATTTGTGTACTTGCATATGATTTGTCACTATGAAGTTTGTATATGTTTTGTAACTATGGAGCTTTTCTCCCCGGGTCTCCACTGAAAAAGGGCCTCATCCCAGATGGACCAACCCAGTCAACAAATGTCAAATAAATAATAAATAAATAAATAATACCTAAAGAGGGTAAATATCCATTAGTTCCAGCATCAAACAGGCACATTTCCATAGTAAATCATAATTATAAAGTGTTTATGTCTATAAAGGCAAAAAGTATGGCAAAAGTGATGCCAAAATTGATAGATATGGATCAATATGGTTTTGTAGAGGGAGGTAAACATTTGACAACATTAACTGAGCAGGGATAATCCAGAGGGAAGCAGAATGTAAGAAAATACTACTGTTATTGGTGGGTCTTGATACAGAGAAAGCATTTGACAGAGTAAGCTAGAACTTTATGAGCAGAACAATCAAAGTGTTAGCATTCCCTGATAAAATTATAAGGTTTATTAGGAGGATATATATATGAGGGATTGGAAGTGAAAACTAAAGTCGGTGGGGTCCTCTCTGATAATCCAAGGGATTCAAAAATACAGGGATATAATTGGCATGGTAGTCAATAAAAGCTGGGTCTATTTGCAGATGACATTTTATACCTGATAAAACCGGAAAGGGACATTACAGTGTTGTGGAATATACTGAGACAGTTTCAAATCTTTTTGAGATACAAAATGAATGAAGCTAAAACAAAAGCAGCAGTGGTAACTTATGTACCCACATATGAATTAGTTCAGCAATATCCATACTTATAGGGACATGCTAAAATGAAATATTTATGAGTATGGATTAAAAGTGATTCTGGTGTGGCAGCTAATGATATGTGGAAAGAAACTAAACAAAAGATAATACAAAAAACTGAGAAAATATAAGCTCTGTTACATGGATATTGATAGTAAGATGCAAGCAGTTAAAATGTTTTTAGTCCCTTTAGTCTTATACATAGGTCAGGCATATTTTTATCAACCAGAGGAGAAGTTGTGGATAGCAATTAATAAAGAGCTGAAGGACTTTATCTGGGAAGGGAAGACAGCAAGAGTCAAGTGGGATAAGATGATTCTTCCAATAGAACAGGGCGGATTGGGATTACCCGATTTGAAGGGGTGTTTCAAGGCAACACACTTAAAAGGCTCATATACATATTACAAGCAGAAAACTATAATTCAAAGTGGAAAAAAACAATGATGATGAAGTAGGGGGGAAGCTCCAGAAAGAAGAGACTGGGATTTTGGATGCAGATCTTTAAGGAGAATAACGATAATTATATGCAGAATATTATATTCAGAAATTAGAAGAAAGTATTATAAGAATTAAACCAATGCAGGAATTGAGGAAGGAGATTTTTCTGATAGGGATGATTGCAATTAGGGATACAGACAATTGGCAAGAGGGGGCTGGAATTTATTGGAGGAAACTTGCAAAGGAGCCAAGGTATTGGGAGCAAATAACTAGACAGGGAAATGTAATAGAAAGGGAAGACACCAAGAACTTATTTGGACTGCAGGTTAGAGATTGCTTGGATTGATACCAGAGTATAGGCAAAGAGAAAGAAATTGAGTGGTCCTAAATGAAAGACCAGCACTGGTAGAGTTTTCAGCAGAATCTAGAACAGAGAGCTGCCATTAAGAAATTAATAATTAGTAAAGCATATAAAATATTGCATGTTAACTATAAGAATTGATCAGAGGAGGTTAGAAAGGATTTGGAAGAGAGATTTGATACACAATTTGCAAAGAAACAATGGGGGATATATGTATATCTCCCAACTATGCAACAAAGTCTAGAAAATTTAGAATCTTTGCTTGGAAGTGTTTACATAGGTATTTTTATACCTCAAGTAGACTCCAAAGAATATTTCCTCAGATAGACAGAAAATGTTGGAGGTGAGATGGGGAAGAAAGAGGTAACTGGAAACATATTTTATGGGAGTGTAATGAGTTGGCAGATTTTAAAGCTTCCCTGCAGAATGGTCTGTTGGAGATGCTGTGTGAGCAAATTGGTGTAACTAAGAAAATGATTTTTTAAGCTATGATACAGAATTGGAATTGCCTAGACATAGTAAGGCATTGCTGAGTCTAATTATGATGGCTGCCAAATAAGCAATTACTGGAAAAGGGAAATCAGAGTTTAAACCAACGTTACGAGAAGTAGCAAAGACAGCAATAGAGATAAAACAACTGGAATTTGGATCTTTAGAACAGGGTAGGAGCAAATTACATAAGAAAAAATGGGAAGTGTGGCATCAATACATGCAGAGAAGGAACAAGGATTAAAAGAAGACAGGGATATTAATGAGCTATGTGGCAGATGATTCACAATGAATGGATATATTTAAGTGATGTATAATGTTTGCAGATACAGTTGTGTTGGCATAGTTTGTAATGTATAATGTTTGCAGCTGAGATTGTGTTGGTCTGGTTTATTTTCATTTATATAAATGTAAGACTGTCTATGTCATACATGATAATTTAATAAAGATGTTCCTTGTTTAACAAAAGAAAGAAATCTAAGTCCACTGGACTTCACTTCTGAGTTTCTGTTTTCAAACTGGGAGAGCTAGAATTAAGCTGTTACTAATGTGCAGCCATCTTGGAAGTCTGAGGTTGTTGTCCTTCTTTGGTACTACAAATAATATTAAATAGGCTCTTGACCCTCTCTGATCTGATGAGACTTTTTGGATAGCTCTTTTTTTCTAACACAGAGAGAATTTCTCTTCTGGACATGTTCTGTTTTTGGGGTGAAAGTCTGGAAGCATCTGGATTTGAGAGGGTGCTAGATGAGAAAAGGATATTATACAAACTCTAGATTGTACCTCTCTCATCCAAGAGTCCTGTGTGACAGTCACCCATAGAGGTGAGTAGAGAGATAAATAGACCCTGATTACCTCCAGAGGATGAGTGCTAAGCAAGCCTCCAAGGGCACTGGAAATGATTTCCCAAAATGAGTCCCAAAGAATCACTGATTTGACAGTTCACTTTGACCTGTGGTCACCGTCCATTAAAGGGCTTTCAACTCCCCATCTCATGAACTATGAAGTTTTAAGTCATCCACAAAAAGTAAATAAAATACCTTTAAACAAGACTGGCTACCAGAAGACAAATTGTATTCATAGCCTAATCTGTTAAGTAAACAACTTAATGGGTAAAGGGCAAGACAAAAAAAAAACAACAGTGACAGAGAATCACCCTGGAAAATCCTCCCTTTTAATTTTTATCCCTGGGATAATAATTTGCCCTTTGTGATGGCTCAACTGCAAAGTGGTTTGTCTCTGTTTCTTGGTTACAGTAATGTAATTCGTCAATGGAAGGTGTATATTATGCATCTATAATTATTCATTATCCATGAATATAGGATACTATCAAATGCTTTTTTGTAATCTATTCATGCCATACTGACATTCTTTCTCTTTTTTACAGTTCTATGTTACAGCTTTATTTAGCAACAAATGATCCTTTGTTCCATATGGCTTTCTTTTGATGCACATTTGTTCTATTGCCATGATTGAAGTTTTATGTGAAGGTTTATAAGCTTTGAAGGAAGTGTTCATTTTCTTGGGATAATATGGAAAGGGTGTGATAATACAGTACAAATTTGGCAGTTGTGTTGTTTATTGTAACCTAGATGTGGTATACACCATACCCACAATCTGTTTATGTAAATCTATATTTGATGAACTGATGAATACACCACCTCCTAGCTGGGTGGTCTTAGTCCAAATGTAAGAGTTATAACATTATCTATGTAATGCAGGTTAGTTTTTGAACCATGTCTCTATAACAGCACATACCCTGATTCTATCAAAGGCAAGGTAAGTCAATAGGCAGTTTAGTGTTTCTGTTTTTGTTTATTTTTTTTATTTTGAGACTATGGATGTTGATGAGATTCACTTTTGTTTACTGTTACCTGTGGATTTTAGTATGGAATGTCCATTAATTTTAATCTAACTAAAAAGGCGGCAAGCAGGAAGAAAAAAGTGTGCATGCAAGCATAAATGCCCAACAGGGTATTTGTTAATGTGTAATTGGCGCCCACCCAGGAGTGTTATGAGGCCCAATGCCACAGATGGAAGGCCGCTAAACCCCTGGAAGGGTGTTATTTATACATTAACACACACCCTGGAGGGCATTACTGCACTTAAATTGGCTCTCTGTGAAACTGTTTACTTGCTTATTTAGTTTTATGTAATATATATATATATATATGGGTCTACTTCTAATGACCGAAACGCTGATTCGCCGACAGTGAAATCACCGACACGAAACGACCGACAACGCAGTTGACCGACACGCTCGAATCCCGACAGACGGAAGACCGACAAGGGGAATGTGTAAGCGCGACCTGGTAAGTATGCGATAGTGAGGGATTTAGGAGTAGGGAGCGGACAGGTAAGTGTGCAATACTCAGGGATGTAGGGTTAGGGTGTGTGATAGGTGAGTGTGCGGTAGTGTCGGAGCTTGGGGTTCGGGGTGTGTAAGTGAGTTAGGGTTAGGGTGCAGGTAGGGAGAGTGTGCGGTAGTGTCGGAGCTTGGGGTTGGGGTGTGTAAGTGAGTTAGGGTTAGGCTGCACGTAGGGAGAGTGTCCGGTAGTGAGGGAGCTTGGGGTTGGGGTGTGTAAGTGAGTTAGGGTTAGGGTGCAGGTAGGGGAGTGTGCTAGTGTCGGACCTTAGGGTTAGGGTTTGGGTTAGGGCTAGTGGATATGTGTTGTAGTGTACTGTGTTGTTTACGTGTAGTGTGTCGGTGTTATGGTGTTCGGTGTTTCGCGTTGTCGGGTTTGTGTGTTGTCGGTTTTCTGGCGTCGGTGATTTCACTGTCGGCGAATCGGCGTTTCGGTCATTAGAAGTAGACCCATATATATATATATATATATATATATATATATATATATATATATATATATATATATATATATATATTTGATGTAAAATAGTTCTTCTGCCTAATGTTTCAAACTTGCTGCAGTATATGTTAATGGTGTTGAAGGGAGAACTTTACATCCAAAATATAACACTTAAAAAATATCCAGGCATTTACTTTATTTTTTCGTCTCTTATTCCTAAAACATTTGGTTTGTTGGCAGTCATTAGAGATTGAAGTTACTAAATAATGGTGTACATTTGAGTTTCAGACAATTATTTTTTTCAGAAAATTCATACTAACACAAATCCTTTTTTATTAAGCAAGTTTGTAATTTTGTAAGAGCAGTAATTAAAATCAGCTCCTATATTTTAGTCATTGTTCTCTCTTTTTTTTTAGGTTTTATCCAGATTTCTTCAGATGAAAGGTCCAGAGATATGCAAATGTCTTTACTGTCGCTCTCACTCAGTGTCTTGCGCACACCTCTGTTTCAGAAAATGTATGCTAACACAAATCCTAATAATCAAGTAAAATATGTTCCTATTTTGAGCCTTTGCCCCCCCCCCCATTTATTTTAGGTTTATCCAGATATTTTGAGCTAAGAGTCAAGAGGGCATACCTTTCAACTGTCCAGATTTTTGTAGACTGTCCAGAGTTTTGGCTCATATGTTTGGTCCCATCCTCATAAAATGTGTAGTTTTCTGGTAAATCACTGGGGATTGAAGTCATTAAATAATGACAGACATTTGAGCTTCAGACTTCATATCCTTTAGATAATATGTGCTAATAGAAACCCTGTTGTTCTAGTAACCTTCTGAGTTTATAAGAGCAATATTTAAAACTTATCCTTATTTTGAGTAATTTGTCCCTCATTATTTGTGGCTCTGCCTAGATTTCTTGTACTGAGAGATTGAGAGGTATGATCAAGAGGTACATAAACCTCTTAACTGATGCTGTTGCTGCCAGGGATTGATCTCACTCTTCATACACACACACACACACACACACACACACACACACACACACACACACACACACACACACACACACATACACACACAGTCTGTTCTGCTTTCATGCACGCATTCACTCACGCGCAGACAAAAACAGAAACACACACACACACACACATACACACGCGCACACTTTTTTCAGTTTCATTTATTTTACTCTCACTATACAGCAAAAGTGCTGCTTAGCGAGTATAAGATAACAGCTTGATCGATCTCTCAGTCTCATACACACATGGACTCTCACACACAGACATAAACACAGACACTTTTTTATTTTAATTTTCTTCTTTATTATTTTACACTTGCTAAAAAGCAAAAGTGCTGTTTAGCAAGTGTAAAATAATGCCAGCAACTAGTGTTTTTTCTGTCTGAGCTCTACGGCGGCTTGATATGCTGCTGTGAAATGGCAGACTCATTTTTTAGAGGGCATTACTTATATATTAAAAAATGAACAAGCACAGGAATCTGTCTAGTTTCAACCTCACCAATACAAGTGCTGAGGAAAAAATAAAAAAACAGAAAAACTAGTAGTCTTAAAACTTTGTTGATAAGCTCTGTCACAGTAATTTCCAAAAATCATGAAACCCAGCTAGTATTCCATAACAACTAGCCTTTATTCATCACAGACAAGTCATCCTCAGTAATAAAAAGTCAGAAATATTTTACAATGTTAAACATATCAGCTTTTATACACTTAGAAGGAGGTGTGGAAAATATGTGTATTGTTTAATTCGAAACCAGCCTCTTTCAGGCAAACAATATAAACAGGACCTTAAAAGTGCATTTAAGAACAGCAAGTATGCACCCCCACACACTACTACTGGTAAGATCAAACTAAATCCTAGTTAAGGAAAACAATACCTATATATGTGCAGACCACATTCCAAAATCAGATATTACGACATACATATAAATAGACTGACTTTTAACTAAAATCACTTTTGGCTAACTAATGCAATAAAGCCTTCATCAGGTCTGTGACAAAAACTAAAACTTACATAGGCAGATAAGTAAAAAGAGCTAACTAGATACAAGAAAAAACACACAAAGCTATCTAACCATAAACATTATTTAATTAAAACACTATAAATATAAATATATATCTGTGTAACACTTTCGAATAAGCATCCATCCATACATATTAATGTGCATAAAAACTAAATTATTTACAGCTCAGAAAAAATATCAATGCTTTGCAGCTGAGAGAAAAAAAAAACACCTGTCATGACAGTTTTCATGTTTACAGCCCCCCCAAAAATATTTATTCAATGAAAACCAGTAGAAAAAAAAAAAAACACAAAAATACAGAAAACAGTGGATGAAGTAAACTAGTAATGTATAAAAGTGTGTAGGTGTGTGCATGAGTGTGCACCAGTATGCTAAATGGGAGAATTATATCAAAACTTTATGGTAATAGACACATGAAAAAAATGTGTTTTGAATCTAATCAAATCAGAATTGAGGTTAAAGTAACTAAATATATATATATATATATATATATATATATATATATATATATATATATATATATATATCAAATGCGCATATATATATATATATATATATATATATATATATATATATATATATATATAAGCACTTTACATGCTTGAATTAGTGAAAGTTCGAATTGCATATGGTCGAGACCATATGTTCGAGCTTTCAGTAACTCGAATGTGTAAAGTGTTAAAAAGTAACACTTTACTTACCTTAAAACATTACTTACACACAGAGGCAAGGACCCCTGTATGCTCTGTGTGTAAGTAATGTTTTCATTTATTTTGCGATGTTGACAGGAAACGGGAAATGTCCCATTTTGAGCTTCCGCATATAGTGCAAAATGGGAGATTTCCCTTTTCCTCACTGTAGAGCGATATCGGAGTTGGTATATTTAAGTAGGGGGTGGGGGGGCACAGCCCCCCTGCAAAAACGATGTTTGACTTTTTTTGGGTTTTTTTATGTTTCATTTTAGGAGTTTGAGTTTCTGAAAATTGAACTTATGGTCTCGACCATATGAAGTTCGGGTTTTTGGGAATTCAAGCTTCTAAAGTGAATCTATATATATATATATATATATATATATATATATATATATATATATATAGTTGTACACATTATGCACATCATTTTTTAGTATTTTTAGTATGTTTTGCACCTTTAGTACATACAAATATTTCCTCACAAATTTCCTAAAAAAAACTTTACAGATTGTGTGGCAGCTTATATAAATTCAACACACTCTTAATCCAGCAATATTAGTTAAATTCTGGTTTTCTGAATGCATTTAATTTCAGCTGCCAGCATAATTCTTTTTTCTCCAAAACACCATAGATGCCCCCTTCAAACTCATCCATCTCCACACAGTCCAGAATGATAAATTTAAAACCAGAATGTCTGGGGTGTTCTAATAAGTGTTTAGATAAGGCGTTCCTCTGGCATTTACATCTGATGTCAGAAAGATGACCTGAAATCCTCATTTTCAGTTTATTCATATACTTACCCACATAAAATGCAGAGCAGTCATTATACTTGGCCCTGTATACAACTTTTTTAGTATTACAGTTACAACCTGCTGAAGGTTTCACTATGTTTATAAGATAGGGACACTCAAATTAGTCACACTCCATCAAGTACCTACAGAAAGTTTAGTTGGGTGGCCCACAGATTTTATTACTCATGTCATCCTGGTGTTCCTTCATTTTCTTTTCCACATAGCTATGTGTGCTTCTGCTCTTTTTATATACAAAAGTAGGGTATTCTTTTAAAACCTCTACAAGCTGCTGATTGTCAGTGAGGATGGTCAAGTTCTCTTTAATAATGGCTTTAATTGTATTGAAATCACAGGTGTAAGTTAGAATGCAACTGCCCTTACTTTTCTGTTATTTTGGGTTAGGGCGGCCTCATTGCATAATTCTACCAAAAGGCCTATTCCACATAAGGTCATCGTTAGTTTTAGAATCTCTAATGGGATCCAGGATCATATGTAACATGTTTGATTCATATCCTCTGGTTAAGAAACTATTTTCAAGATCATTCATATGTCTGAGAAAAGGGACCAAATCTGTCTCTGTGAAGTAAGTAGTTCACTCTTGTTGGTTTCCTGTATAAGTTACTAATTAATCTTCCCCTCTCTTTATCAATACTGATAGCCCTATCAAGGAACTGCACTGACTCTGAGCTGATGGAAGTGGTAAATTTCAGGATGGAGGTAGAGTTACTGATGTAGTGGATAAACTCAGTGAGTTTAGATTTCTCACCTTGCCAGACAATAAATACATCATCAGTAAAGTGAAGGTAGCTGGTTATAAATCTCCGGTATTCACTTTGCAACACACATTTCTCCTCCCACTTGCCTAAGGCTACATTGGCCAGGCTAGAAGCCATAGCTGCACCCATGGCTATCCTCTATTTCTTTGTAAGCCTGCCAATTGAAACTGAAAAACTGTAACTCAACACCAAGTCTATTAGTTTCCCAAGCATTCAGTTTGCCCTTGGCTAGCATTATTATTTTTGCTATAAGCATCAGTAGCTGCTTCAATATAGTACATGTGTGGTAACACAGTGTATAGTGCTTTAACATCAATAGTTACCCACATACCCTTCTTTTCATATGCAACTAAGATTTAGTTTGATCTAATCAGTAGTAGTTTGTGGGGATGTGTACTTGCTGTTCCTAAATGGACTTTTACAGTCATTTTTATATTGTTTGCCTGGAATAGGCTGGTTTAAAACTTAACAATACTTATATTTTCCACACCAACTTCTACATGTATAAAAGCTGATATGTTTAACATTGTAAAGTATTTCAGATTTTTTTTATTACTGAGGATCACTTGTCTGTGATGAATAAAGGCTTATTGCTTTGGAATACTACCTGGGTTTCATGATTATTGGAAATTAATGTGATTGAGCTCATCAACAAAGATTTAGACTACTTAAGACTACTAATTTTTCTGTTTTTTTTTGTATATTAATACCCTGCTGGAGAACATTTGTTCGCCAATCAGGATGTGATCTACGGATCACCCATTCTATAAAGTTCATTAACCCCTTTTGAGGAGAGGTGTTGTCCATCTCTTTCAAGTACGATTGAGT
Organism: Protopterus annectens; assembly: GCF_019279795.1. Classification (NCBI taxonomy): domain Eukaryota; kingdom Metazoa; phylum Chordata; order Ceratodontiformes; family Protopteridae; genus Protopterus; species Protopterus annectens. The sequence goes on along the minus strand of NC_056735.1, from coordinate 1,188,408,662 downwards.
CCTGTGTATTTTGCTCTTGGCAGAGAGGCACATGATCCCCCCTGGACTGATATAATGATTTAAACCATTAGCTGAAGCTAATAATCTTTTCCACATATGTAGGTGTCATCCTCTGTGAAGGAAGGGCCTCTCTAACAATAACCCATCTAACTCAAAATAGCATGTCTAGTAACTGTATTACTTTATACTTACATGACTGAGCATATTATGGAGCATATTATTGAATGCAATGCTTAGGTTTTGTAGCCTTAGGATACGTCACATGAAATAACTTAATAAGGTACCGTGATGGGTTTAAACTGTGAGCTTTGGCCGGTTAAGACCTGCATGCTATCAACTTGAACGCATAAGTGAAGCTAAGTAACTTTTATCTGCACTTTTTAAAGTAATATGTTTGTGTTGCATTGAGGAATATCTAGCTGGAAGCTGTGACTCTGCTTTTCAGTAGTACATGTGGCATGTTAATAACCTGCATAGCCAATGATAGGTGGGGGTAGTTTACTTCATTGTTATTCAGTTTCTGTCTTATACAAGTGGTACAGTGAATTATCTTCTGTTTAAACTGTGAGCTTTGGCCGGTTAAGACCTGCATGCTATCAACTTGAACTCAAAAGTGAAGCTAAGTCACTTTTATCTGCACTTTTTAAATAAATTTGTTTGTGTTGCATTGAGGAATATCTAGCTGGAAGCTGTGACTCTGTTTTTCAGTAGTACATGTGGTATTTTCAGTTAAGGCTTGTTAAAAACCTGCATAGCCAGTGATAGGTGGGGGTAGTTTCCTTCATTGTTATTCAGTTTCTGTCTTATACAAGTGGTACAGTGAATTATCTTCTGTTTAAACTGTGAGCTTTGGCCGGTTAAGACCTGCATGCTATCAACTTGAACTCAAAAGTGAAGCTAAGTCACTTTTATCTGCACTTTTTAAATAAATTTGTTTGTGTTGCATTGAGGAATATCTAGCTGGAAGCTGTGACTCTGTTTTTCAGTAGTACATGTGGTATTTTCAGTTAAGGCTTGTTAAAAACCTGCATAGCCAGTGCTAGGTGGGGGTAGTTTCCTTCATTGTTATTCAGTTTCTGTCTTATACAAGTGGTACACTGAATTATCTTCTGTTTAAACTGTGAGCTTTAGCCAGTTAAGGCCTGCATGTTACCAACTTGAACGCATAAGTGAAGCTAAGTAACTTTTATCTGCACTTTTTAAAGTAATTTGTTTGTGTTGCATTGAGGAATATCTAGCTGGAAGCTGTGACTCTGTTTTTCAGTAGTACATGTGGTATTTTCAGTTAAGGCTTGTTAAAAACCTGCATAGCCAGTGATAGGTGGGGTAGTTTCCTTCACTGTTATTCAGTTTCTGTCTTATACAAGTGGTACAGTCAATTAACTTCTGTTTAAACTGTGAGCTTTGGCGAGTTAAGACCTGCATGCTATCAATTGAATGAATAAGTGAAGCTAAGTAACTTTTATCTGCACTTTTTAAAGTAATTTGTTTGTGTTGCAATGAAGAATATCTAGCTGGACGCTGTGACTCTGTTTTTCAGTAGTACATGTGCTATTTTCAGTTAAGGCTTGTTAAAAACCTGCATAGCCAGTGATAGGTGGGAGTAGTTTCCTTCATTGTTATTCAGTTTCTGTCTTACACAAGTGGTACAGTGAATTATCTTCTGTTTAAACTGTGAGCTTTGGCCGGTTAAGACCTGCATGCTATCAACTTGAATGCATAAGTGAAGCTAAGTAACTTTTATCTGCACTTTTTAAAGACATTGGTTTGTGTTGCATTAAGGAATATCTAGCTGGAATCTGTGACTCGGTTTTTCAGTAGTACATGTGGTATTTTCAGTTAAGGCTTGCTAAAAACCTGCATACCCAGTGATAGGTGGGGGTAGTTTCCTTCATTGTTATTCAGTTTCTGTCTTATACAAGTGGTACAGTGAATTATCTTCTGTTTAAACTGTGAGCTTTGGCCAGTTAAGACCTGCATGTTATCAACTTGAACGCATAAGTGAAGCTAAGTAACTTTTATCTGCACTTTTTAAAGTAATTTGTTTGTGTTGCATTGAGGAATATCTAGCTGGAAGCTGTGGCTTTGTTTTTCAGTAGTATATGTGGTATTTTCAGTTAAGGCTTGTTAAAAACCTGCATAGCTAGTGATAGGTGGGGGTAGTTTCCTTCATTGTTATTCAGTTTCTGTCTTATGAAAGTGGTACAGTGAATTATCTTCTGTTTAAACTGTGAGCTTTGGCCGATTAAGACCTGCATGCTATCAACTTGAACGCATAAGTGAAGCTAAGTAACTTTTATCTGCACTTTTTAAAGTAATTTGTTTATGTTGCATTGAGGAATATCTAGCGGGAAGCTGTGCCTCTGTTTTTCAGTAGTATATGTGGTATTTTCAGTTAAGGCTTGTTAAAAACCTGCATAGCCAGTGATAGGTGGGGGTAGTTTCCTTCATTGTTATTCAGTTTCTGTCTTATACAAGTGGTACAGTGAATTATCTTCGGTTTAAACTGTGAGCTTTGGCCAGTTAAGACCTGCATGCTATCAACTTGAATGCATAAGTGAAGCTAAGTAACTTTTATCTGCACTTTTTAAAGTAATTTGTTTGTGTTGCATTGAGGAATATCTAGCTGGAAACTGTGACTCTGTTTTTCAGTAGTACATGTGGTATTTTCAGTTAAGGCTTGTTAAAAACCTGCATAGCCAGTGATAGGTGGGGGTAGTTTCCTTCATTGTTATTCAGTTTCTGTCTTATACAAGTGGTACAGTGAATTATCTTCTTTTTAAACTGTGAGCTTTGGCTGGTTAAGACCTGCATGCTATCAACTTGAACACATAAGTGAAGCCAAGTAACTTTTATCTGCACTTTTTAAAGTAATTTGTGTGTGTTGCATTGAGGAATATCTAGCTGGAAGCTGTGACTCTGTTTTTCAGTAGTACATGTGGTATTTTCAGTTAAGGCTTGTTAAAAACCTGCATAGCCAGTGATAGGTGGGGGTAGTTTCCTTCATTGTTATTCAGTTTCTGTCTTATACAAGTGGTACAGTGAATTATTTTCTGTTTAAACTGTGAGCTTTGGCCAGTTAAGACCTGCATGCTATCAACTTGAATGAATAAGTGAAGCTAAGTAACTTTTATCTGCACTTTTTAACGTAATTTGTTTGTGTTGCATTGAGGAATATCTAGCTGGAAGCTGTGACTCTGTTTTTCAGTAGTACATGTGGTATTTTCAATTAAGGCTTGTTAAAAACCTGCATAGCCAGTGATAGGCGGGGATAGCTTCCTTCATTGTTTTTCAGTTTCGGTTTTATGCAAGTGGTACAGTGAATTATCTTCTGTTTAAACTGTGAGCTTTGGCCAGTTAAGACCTGCATGTTATCAACTTGAATGCATAAGTGAAGCTAAGTAACTTTTATCTGCACTTTTTAAAGTAATTTGTTTGTGTTGCATTGAGGAATATCTAGCTGGAAGCTGTGACTCTGTTTTTCAGTAGTACATGTGGTATTTTCAGTTAAGGCTTGTTAAAAACCTGCATAGCCAGTGATAGGTGGGGGTAGTTGTTTCATTGTTATTCAGTTTCTGTCTTATACAAGTGGTACAGTTAATTATCTTCAGTTTAAACTGTGAGCTTTGGCCGGTTAAGACCTGTATGCTATCAACTTGGACACATAAGTGAAGCTAAGTAACTTTTATCTGCACTTTGTAAAGTAATTTGTTTGTGTTGCATTGAGGAATATCTAGCTGGAAGCTGTGACTCTGTTTTTCAGCAGTACATGTGGTATTTTCAGTTAAGGCATGTTAAAAACCTTCATAGCCAGTGATAGGGGGGGTAGTTTCCTTCATTGTTATTCAGTTTCTGTCTTATACAAGTGGTACAGTGAATTATCTTCGGTTTAAACTGTGAGCTTTGGCCAGTTAAGACCTGCATGCTATCAACTTGAACGCATAAGTGAAGCTAAGTAACTTTCATCTGCACTTTTTAAAGTAATTTGTTTGTGTTGCATTGAGGAATATCTAGCTGGAAACTGTGACTCTGTTTTTCAGCAGTACATGTGGTATTTTCAGTTAAGGCTTGTTAAAAACCTCCATATCCAGTGATAGGTTTGGGTAGTTTCCTTCATTGTTATTCAGTTTCTGTCTTATACAAGTGGTACAGTGAATTATCTTCTGTTTAAACTGTGAGCTTTGCCTGGTTAAGACCTGCATGCTATCAACTTGAACACATAAGTGAAGCTAAGTAACTTTTATCTTCACTTTTTAAAGTAATTTGTTTGTGTTGCATTGAGGAATATCTAGCTGGAAGCTGTGACTCTGTTTTTCAGCAGTACATGTGGTATTTTCAGTTAAGGCTTGTTAAAAATCTGCATAGCCAGTGATAGGTGGAGGTAGTTTCCTTCATTTTTATTCAGTTTTTGTCTCATACAAGTGGTACAGTGAATTATCTTCTGTTTAAACTGAGAGCTTTGGCCGGTTAAGACCTGCATCCTATCAACTTGAAGGCATAAGTGAAGCTAAGTAACTTTTATCTGCACTTTTTAAAGTAATTTGTTTGTGTTGCATTGAGGAATATCTAACTGGAAGCTGTGACTCTGTTTTTCAGTAGTACATGTGGTATTTTCAGTTAAGGCTTGTTAAAAACCTGCATAGCCAGTGATAGGTGGGGGTAGTTTCCTTCATTGTTATTCAGTTTCTGTCTTATACAAGTGGTACAATGAATTATCTTCTGTTTAAACTGTGAGCTTTGGCCGGTTAAGACCTGCATGCTATCAACTTGAACGCATAAGTGAAGCTAAGTAACTTTTATCTGCACTTTTTAAAGTAATTTGTTTGTGTTGCATTGAGGAATATCTAGCTGGAAGCTGTGCCTCTGTTTTTCAGTAGTATATGTGGTATTTTCAGTTAAGGCTTGTTAAAAACCGGCATAGCCAGTGATAGGTGGGAGTAGTTTCCTTCATTGTTATTCAGTTTCTGTCTTACACAAGTGGTACAGTGAATTATCTTCTTTTTAAACTGTGAGCTTTGGCCGGTTAAGACCTGTATGCTATCAACTTGGACACATAAGTGAAGCTAAGTAACTTTTATCTGCACTTTGTAAAGTAATTTGTTTGTGTTGCATTGAGGAATATCTAGCTGGAAGCTGTGACTCTGTTTTTCAGTAGTACATGTGGTATTTTCAGTTAAGGCTTGTTAAAAACCTGAATAGCCAGTGATAGGTGGGAGTAGTTTCCTTCATTGTTATTCAGTTTCTGTCTTATAGAAGTGGTACAGTGAATTATCTTCTGTTTAAACTGTGAGCTTTGGCTGGTTAAGACCTGCATGCTTTCAACTTGAACACATAAGTGAAGCTAAGTAACTTTTATCTGCACTTTTTAAAGTAATTTGTTTGTGTTGCATTGAGGAATATCTAGCTGGAAGCTGTGACTCTTTTTTTCAGTAGTACATGTGGTATTTTCAGTTAAGGCTTGTTAAAAACCTGCATAGCCAATGATAGGTGGGGGTAGTTTCCTTCAGTGTTATTCAGTTTCTGTCTTATACAAGTGGTACAGTGAATTATCTTCTGTTTAAACTGTGAGCTTTGGCCGGTTAAGACCTGCATGCTATCAATCTGAATGCATATGTGAAGCTAAGTAACTTTTATCTGCACTTTTTAAAGTAATTTGTTTGTGTTGCATTGAGGAATATCTAGCTGGAAGCTGTGACTTTGTTTTTCAGTCGTACATGTGGTATTTTCAGTTAAGGCTTGTTAAAAACCTGCATAGCCAGTGATAGGTGGGGGTAGTTTCCTTCATTGTTATTCAGTTTCTGTCTGCTACAAGTGGTACAGTGAATTATCTTCTGTTTAAACTGTGAGCTTTGGCCAGTTAAGACCTGCATGTTATCAACTTAAACGCATAAGTGAAGCTAAGTAACTTTTATCTGCACTTTTTAAAGTAATTTGTTTGTGTTACATTGAGGAATATCTAGCTGGAAGCTGTGACTCTGTTTTTCAGTTGTACATGTGGTATTTTCAGTTAAGGCTTGTTAAAAACCTGCATAGCCAGTGATAGGTGGGGGTAGTTTCCTTCATTGTTATTCAGTTTCTGTCTTATGCAAGTGGTACAGTGAATTATCTTCTGTTTAAACTGTGAGCTTTGGCCGGTTAAGACCTGCATGCTATCAACTTGAACACATAAGTGAAGCTAAGTAACTTTTATCTGCACTTTGTAAAGTAATTTGTTTGTGTTGCATTGAGGAATATCTAGCTGGAAGCTGTGACTCTGTTTTTCAGCAGTACATGTGGTATTTTCAGTTAAGGCATGTTAAAAACCTGCATAGCCAGTGATAGGGGGGTAGTTTCCTTCATTGTTATTCAGTTTCTGTCTTATACAAGTGGTACAGTGAATTATCTTCTGTTTAAACTGTGAGCTTTGCCTGGTTAAGACCTGCATGCTATCAACTTGAACGCATAAGTGAAGCTAAGTAACTTTTATCTGCACTTTTTAAAGACATTTGTTTGTGTTGCATTAAGGAATATCTAGCTGGAATCTGTGACTCTGTTTTTCAGGAGTACATGTTGTATTTTCAGTTAAGGCTTGTTAAAAACCTGCATAGCCAGTGATAGGGGGGGTAGTTTCCTTCATTGTTATTCAGTTTCTGTCTTATACAAGTGGTACAGTGAATTATCTTCTGTTTAAACTGTGAGCTTTGGCCAGTTAAGACCTGCATGTTATCAACTTGAACGCATAAGTGAAGCTAAGTAACTTTTATCTGCACTTTTTAAAGTAATTTGTTTGTGTTGCATTGAGGAATATCTAGCTGGAAGCTGTTGCTTTGTTTTTCAGTAGTATATGTGGTATTTTCAGTTAAGGCTTGTTAAAAACCTGCATAGCTAGTGATAGGTGGGGGTAGTTTCCTTCATTGTTATTCAGTTTCTGTCTTATGAAAGTGGTACAGTGAATTATCTTCTGTTTAAACTGTGAGCTTTGGCCGATTAAGACCTGCATGCTATCAACTTGAACGCATAAGTGAAGCTAATTATCTTTTATCTGCACTTTTTAAAGTACTTTGTTTATGTTGCATTCAGGAATATCTAGCTGGAAGCTGTGACTCTGTTTTTCAGCAGTACATGTGGTATTTTCAGTTAAGGCTTGTTAAAAATCTGCATAGCCAGTGATAGGTGGAGGTAGTTTCCTTCATTTTTATTCAGTTTTTGTCTCATACAAGTGGTACAGTGAATTATCTTCTGTTTAAACTGAGAGCTTTGGCCGGTTAAGACCTGCATCCTATCAACTTGAAGGCATAAGTGAAGCTAAGTAACTTTTATCTGCACTTTTTAAAGTAATTTGTTTGTGTTGCATTGAGGAAAATCTAACTGGAAGCTGTGACTCTGTTTTTCAGTAGTACATGAGGTATTTTCAGTTAAGGCTTGTTAAAAACCTGCATAGCCAGTGATAGGTGGGGGTAGTTTCCTTCATTGTTATTCAGTTTCTGTCTTATACAAGTGGTACAATGAATTATCTTCTGTTTAAACTGTGAGCTTTGGCCGGTGAAGACCTGCATGCTATCAACTTGAACGCATAGGTGAAGCTAAGTAACTTTTATCTGCACTTTTTAAAGTAATTTGTTTGTGTTGCATTGAGGAATATCTAGCTGGAAGCTGTGACTCTGTTTTTCAGTAGTACATGTGGTATTTTCAGTTAAGGCTTGTTAAAAATCTGCATAGCCAGTGATAGGTGGGGGTAGTTTCCTTCATTGTTATTCAGTTTCTGTCTGCTACAAGTGGTACAGTGAATTATCTTCTGTTTAAACTGTGAGCTTTGGCCAGTTAAGACCTGCATCCTATCAACTTGAAGGCATAAGTGAAGCTAAGTAACTTTTATCTGCACTTTTTAAAGTAATTTGTTTGTGTTGCATTGAGGAAAATCTAACTGGAAGCTGTGACTCGGTTTTTCAGTAGTACATGAGGTATTTTCAGTTAAGGCTTGTTAAAAACCTGCATAGCCAGTGATAGGTGGGGGTAGTTTCCTTCATTGTTATTCAGTTTCTGTCTTATACAAGTGGTACAATGAATTATCTTCTGTTTAAACTGTGAGCTTTGGCCGGTGAAGACCTGCATGCTATCAACTTGAACGCATAGGTGAAGCTAAGTAACTTTTATCTGCACTTTTTAAAGTAATTTGTTTGTGTTACATTGAGGAATATCTAGCTGGAAGCTGTGACTCTGTTTTTCAGTTGTACATGTGGTATTTTCAGTTAAGGCTTGTTAAAAACCTGCATAGCCAGTGATAGGTGGGGGTAGTTTCCTTCATTGTTATTCAGTTTCTATCTTATGCAAGTGGTACAGTGAATTATCTTCTGTTTAAACTGTGAGCTTTGGCCAGTTAAGACCTGCATGCTATCAACTTGAACGCATAAGTAAAGCTAAGTAACTTATATCTGCACTTTTTAAAGTAATTTGTTTGTGTTGCATTGAGGAATATCTAGCTGGAAGCTGTGCCTCTGTATTTCAGTAGTATATGTGGTATTTTCAGTTAAGGCTTGTTAAAAACCGGCATAGCTAGTGATAGGTGGGGGTAGTTTCCTTCATTGTTATTCAGTTTCTGTCTTATACAAGTGGTACAGTGAATTATCTTCTGTTTAAACTGTGAGCTTTGGCCGGTTAAGACCTGCATGCTATCAACTTGAGATTTCAGTAAGTTGTTAAAACTCATTCAG